>NW_020946557.1:15071918-15139680 GCF_900497805.2 Vombatus ursinus | reverse complement strand
CCTTCCTTCCTTCCTTCCTTCCTTCCTTCCTTCCTTCCTTCCTTCCTCCCTTCCTCCCTTTCTTCCTTACTTCCTTCTTTCCTTCCTTCCCTCCTGCCTTCCTATCCCAGACTTTAACAAAAATTTCTTCATTAGTCTTTCTGCATCTGGTCTATTTCTTCTCTAATTCAAACTCTACACCCCAGACAAATTGATATTCCCAAAGCACAGTTCTGATCATTTCCCTCCCCTACTCAAGAAGTTTTAGTGGCTCTCTATTGCCTCTACAATCAAATTCAAGCTACTCTGTTTAAAATTTAAAGCCCTTCAAATCTGCCTCTAGTTCACTTGCCAGGCTGATTATACATTTGCACACACACACATTCTGTGTTCCAGCAAAACTGACCTAATAACTGTTCTCCATATGTGACATTCCATCTTCTACCTTCAGGCTTCTATATAAGCTATCTCTCATGCCTGGAAAGCTTTCTATCTTCAGCTCTGACTCTTGAAACTTCTGAATCCATTTAAGGTTCAGTATAAATAAAGGTCAACATCTGTCATGATTTTCCCTGTTATTAGTGCCCACCAAAATTATATACATACATACGTATACATACACACATTACTATCTATCTATCTATCTATCTATCTCTCTAAATATATACACACATACTCTATGACATATATATTGCATATAAACACACAAAATTAGATATACTAAATATATTTTTATATGTAAATCTTGGGCAGTTATGTAGTTTCCTATAAAAATTGTGTAGCAAAGCAAAATGTATTCTAAGAATTGTAGTAACCTTAAGGTGGATCCCAGGACCGATAGCAGTGACTGGCAGGCTGCCACCTACTTACTTACATACCTTATTCTAATTGGGTCAAATAGAATTTATGTTTCTGTTGGGGAAACTAATAATGACTTAGAGGAATGATGGTAAGTTGTAGTCCCTTGCCTTGGGGCCTTCTAATCTCCTACTCTTTGCATATCTATCTACATACTTACATACACATATACATATACACATATATCCCCATATATATGCATGTGGATACATAGATGTTTATGTATGTACATATATAAGCATGTATGTGTGTGTGTTTGTATGTAGCATCTGAAGTAGCTAAGCAAAGGTTTTTATAATCTCTGCTTGATTGCCTGCCTATATATGTGTGTTTCTCTCTGTTTTCTTGGAGATGGTTCTAAAGTATGGATATATACAGGGTTAAGTAAACTACCAGGGTTAGTGTGCTCTAGGTATGGGAGCCAGGCAGATCATAACAACACTGTATGAAAATTTCAAGCAATACCTAGGTAATACCAGACAGTTTAAAAAAAATATGCTTGTAGTAGTATGTATGTATGTATATGTATACATATATATTTTTGTATAAAGAGAGGGAAGGGAGAGAGAGAAAGAGAGACAGACAGACAGACAGACAGATTCTTTGTTGTTTTAAGGAAGGGTATAAGCTTGGCCTTCCTGGATTAGGGAAAAACAACTCATGGGTTCTTGTGCTTTCCAAGAATGAAGATTGGTTTTTTTTTTCCTTTTTCCTTATAGGATAGAGAATAAGGAGAAGGAATTTTAAAAAAATAAATATGAGTTGCATTCTTTTCTGCCCCTTACTCCATTTATTCTTCTATCTGAAAAGGAAAGACTGAAAAAATATTAAGTAAGCATGCTGAATTCTGCTGGTTGAGCAAAAGTCAGTGGCAGTCATGACACTTCTGGTAAGGAAGTCATAGTCAACATGGATGAGGTATCGCACGAGCTTTATGATATAAGGTGAATTACTATAAGAAGAGAATTTAGGGTGATTCAGAAGCATTTTAATAAAGTCCAGTAAATACTTCAGGGTTAGAGTCAAAGAGATTAATATCAGTTAGATAAGCAGAAAAGAGAATGGATTTGCAATGCTATTTATTTCTTTAAAAGTATATTCCACACAATCAAAATATCTATTATGACCTAGCAGAAGCATATCCAAATGTGATTTCTTTGAGTGGTAAACAAATTTCTTTAGAGTAGAATCTTTAAATATAAACACATAAAATGACAATGATCATACTTTGAAACTGAATACCAATCCCCACTTTTCAGTTTCTCCATGTGTCATTGGAATCTCCCAGTAGAGGATTAAAAACCTCTGGAGATTTTAGATACTAAGACTGGAAGCTTTGCCCCATAGCTTGGAATGTTTTAGGGTTTTTTGTTTGTCTGTTTGTTTAGCAAATAAACTAATGTATGATATCAAACAATATTGAAACAAAATACAGATTTTTATTGGAAATTAGTTGTAGCATAATAGTTTATTCATGAGTTGCTTTTAGCATTTAAATTTATATTTTCAGATGTAAAAGTTATCACAAATATTCTAATGGGGGCAAGGAAATAACATGTTCCTGCCAGAACTTTTTTTCTGTTTACCTCTTAGATTTGTCTCTCACTTCTCTAATCAGTCCTTCCAACAGTTGCCAAAATAATTTTCCTAAGGTACAGGTATTACCACCTCCCCACAACTGCTGCCTTCCACTTCTACCAAACTGGACTTTAGTATAAAATACAAACTATAGCCTGGTATGAAAGTCCCTTCTCAATATGGCTCCAACCTACTATCTTTGGAATCTTATCTCACATTATTCTTTCAAACACTCTCTGTTTCAGCCAATTTATACTACTAGCTATTCTCCAAACTCAAAATTTCTTCTTCTATCTCTGCCTATTCACATAAGGTCTCCCCCAAGCCTGGAATACAATGTTATGCTCCTCTTGGTCTTTCAGAATCCTTATCTTCTTCCAAGGCTGATCTCATCAGTAATCTTCAGGAAGTCTCTGATAGCCCTACTTGTTAGTGTTTTTTCCTCTTCGAATTTCCCTAGAACATATTGATCTCCACCTTGTTCCTTTTGCTTCCAACTTTATTAATGTACCTGTCACACTCTTTGTGTATTATGCATGTTGCCTAAACATTTTTTTATTTGTAGTACCAACACCAAGCACAGTGCCTTATGTATAGTATGTTTAATATTTTCAAATTGAATTTCAATTAAAAATAGTCATTCTTTTTATAAAGGTCACAAGAATTTGTTCATGTAATTCTATTAATAAAATGCAAGAATATTGATTTTGGGTAAGGATATCAATTAAACATAATGGATCTGGAAGGGGGACAAAGAAAATTATGAGAGAGTCGAGAGCTTTCTGCATGAGACTAGTATTAAAAGGGAAAAGTGAGAGTAAATATTGAAATTTTTTAACGAAATGTTGAGTTAAAAAAGAACCCTAGAAGTAATCTAATCCAATCTTTTGATTTTATAGAGGAGAAAGCTAAATTCCAGAAACATTAGAAAACTTGATAAAGTTCATTCAGCTAGGTGTTGCCATAGCAGGGACAACAATGTCCATCTTCTAACTCCTTGACTAATTTTTTGTTTGTTTGTTTTCTTTTGTGTTTGCTATATTATATCACCTCAAGAAGTTCTAAAATACAGGAATTAGAGATTATGCTTTGAAGCTTTTTGGTTGGATTGTCCATAAAGAATTCCTGGAAAAAGAAAAGAAATTTTACAGATTGAGAAGGCATGGGAGGGTTACCATTTAGACTAGTGGAGAGAATATCGAGATTGCTTTAATCATTCATTCATTAAATTAAAATATACTAAGTGGATTCTAGAAAATTGCATCAGTTTATTATATGCGTACATACACTACAGGACGTCTGAATGGCTTCCACACGAATGTGTACATAAGTGACCATAAAGTACAATGTTGCCTTTGTGCTTCTGTACTATATTCAACAGCTGCATTAGACTATTTCACAAAACTGTAATAATCAGTTTCTGAAAAATAAAAAAGGATAAGTTTCTAATCACACAAGATAAAAGTGTTATGTTGGATTTGTCTTTTAATTTCACAGATAAACACATGTATAAAAAATACAAATGTTTATCTATTGGGGAGAGATGCCTACATCATCCATGTTTATATTCAAGTGATATTTCTCACTAATGAATCCTTCTTAAAATGCTGTTTATAATCTTTGGAATAACTAAGAAAGCTCAAGGGTCTAAAATGTACTGGCATAGTAATTATCATTACTGAAAAGCTGTAACCTTTATTTAGCCTTGATGTAAGGAAAATTTTTCTTATAATTAGAGCTATCCAAAAGTATAATGTTATACCTCAGAAAGTAGGATGCTCCCCTTTCACTGGAAGTATCGAAGGGATTTCACAATGGTTTCTATGCTAGGTTATACAGGGTATTCTTTTTCAAGTATGTGTGGTTCAACATCTTGTTCAAGATGGCCACTGAGGTCCTTCTGATTCTGAAATTCTGTGATTCATAGGGCCTTAAAGTGATATGTCACTTATTATATGAAACAACAGAGTGTACTTGCTTACTAAGAAGTTTTCCATTATGCAGCCACTTCTGTTCTTCTTAGTCTCTTAGCTCTCATTCAAAAAGGTATTTCCCACAATTACTGACTCAAAAAATAAATATAAATGGCATACTAAATTAACACATTTTGCATTTTAAATTTTCTTCAATTATACATTTTCTCATTGCTTCTTTTTATTTTCCTTTAAATTATAAGATTTTTTAAAAGAAAGGCTCTTTATATATTCCTTCTCTTTTTTCATTAATTCTTGAAATCATGTATTTTCTTGACTTGAAATAATACTGAGAAATCTTTTTTTTAAATTAATTCTTCCTTTAATGAGTCCTAAAGAATGCATACGTCCTCTGAAATTTCCTTTTGGTAATCAGTTGGATAAGATAGACACTGGAAAAATTCCCTTTGAACTCAGAAGAAAAAAAATTAAAAACACAATGATCTGTCTTTTTAAAAGTGAAAAGGTAATAACATCTTAGATGTTTCTTGAAATCACTTTAGGGATAGACAAAACTCCATGATAAAAATCCATACATTTTTGCCTACCCTGATAGAGTCCCTCTCTTTCTTTTAAAATCCACTTTATGTTGATTTATTTATTTTTTTTGAGGCTAGGTAATGGAGTTAAGTGACTTGCCCAGGGTCACTACTGTCACACTTAACAACTAGCGTTAAGTGTCTGAGGTAGGATTTGAACTCAGGTCCTCCTGAATCCAGGGCCAGTGCTCTATCCACTGTGTCACCTAGCTGCCCTTAAAACCCATTTAAACACCTCTACATGAACCTTTCCTGATCTCCCCAACCTCTAGTTCCTTCTTTTCCAAACAACTTTGTTTTTTGTTACTTTTTATTTACTTGGGGCAGCTAGGTAGTACAACTGATAGAGCATAGGATTTGGAGTCTTGAAGATCTGAGTTTGAAACCTGCCTTCGGATATTAGTTGTTTGACCCTAGCCAAGTCACCTAAACTCTCTATCCCTCTGTTTCCTTCTCTGGGGACACTGACCATAATGTGGAGAATATTCATATCTATCTCCCTGGGTTGTCCTGAGGATTAAATGAGATAACATACATGTAAAGTACTTTATATACCTTAAAGAAGTAGACAAATGCTAGCTTTCATTATTACTTATTCACTTTATATTTAGATTATTTTTTTTCTGTGTCTTTATTAGAATGTTAGTTCTTTGTGAGTCAGGATTATTTTATTCTTTTAACTTGTATTCATAGTACCTGGTGCACAGTCACTGCTTAATAAATTGTTGTTGATTGATAGATTGTCAAAATACTTTAAATCTAGTCACATTTGGAGAATTGTAATTAATCCAAATTCAAGAGCACAGAATTAGAATCACAGAATCTCAGAGTTGAGAGGGATCTCAGTGACCCTCTGGGAACCTGAACTTGAACAAGAATCTCTTTTATGATATATCTAATAAGTTGTTATTCAGTATCTGCTTGGAGACCTCCAAGAAGAGCCTTTACTTTAGAATTCTTAATTTATTCATGCCTTTCATTATCACCACCTCTTTGTAGATGACTCTCATCTCTCTAGCTTTGGCTTTTCTCCTTACCTTTAGGCCTACATCTCTGCCTGCAGATAGAAAATCTACACTTGAGGGTTCTGCTTTCAAATTATCTTGATTCCACATCTATTCTGTCTCACATCCCTCCCTTCCTCTGTATAGCCATTATAACCATGCTAGTATAATAAGGTAATCATTACCTGAAAAGCAATCAGATCCTAAGGGGTCTTCCAGCCTGAATTCTTCCTCCTTCCCAAATATTCTTCACACTATTTCAAGGCTAATCTTTCTTATGAATAGATCTAGTCAAATCATTTCTCTGCTGGAAAATTTGTAGTGACTCCCTATTGCCTACAAAATTAAAATTTCATTGTATGACATGCTTAAGGTGTTCCACAGTCTGTCGTTATACAGCCTTACTATGTGCTACACACAAGGTGGAGAAGGGAGTGTTAGGTTAGGAAAGGGGAAGGAAACAAGTATTAATTAAGTGGCTACTATGTGACAGGCACTGTGCTAAGCAGTTCAATTCAATTCAATAAAATCTCATTTGATCTCCATAACAACCCAGTCAAGCAGGTGCTATTATTATCCCCATTTTACATTTGAGGAAACTGAGGCAAACAAATATTAAATAATTTTCCCTGTGTTAAATGACACAATTAGCAAGTGTTTAAAGCTGGATTTTAACTCAGGTCTTCCTGACTCCATACCCAGCACTTCATCCACGGCACCACCCAGCTACCTTTAGGCAACCATATAATATGCATTCAAATCAAATTGGTCTATTCTGTCCCCCAAATAGATGCTGTGCTTTTGCTCTGGGTGTTCCCTCTCCTTTGAATTCCCCCTTCACATCCCATGTTGTATTTCTATTCAAATCAATTAAAATGTTATTGATTCTTACAGGAAACTTTCTCTGAATCCCTCAGTCAATATCAATCCTTTCCTCCTTGGTCTTCCCCTAATAATTGGTTTTGCACTATTTTAATGAACTTGAACTGTTTTTTTATAGTATTATATGTAATTGCCATTTCCCCTTATGTACTATAAGTTCTCTAAAAGCAGGGTCCATACCTTATATAAATATTATCTCTGCTCTGTAATTATCATGGGTTCTATACATATTCAAGTAGTTAAGCTTAATAAATATTCTAATTTAGTTGGATTACATGCTTAATTTATTTTCATATGATGTGAATTGGAAGGGAGACAGTGTGTTATAGAAGATCTATTGGTGTTGAACTTGGAGGCATAGACCTTAGTTTGCAAGCCAGCTCGGCCACTTACTACCTGTTTAAACTTGGAGAAGTCCCTATATCTTTTGGGGCCTCTGTTACCTCACCTATTAAAACAAAAGGATCCTCCAAAGACTCTTTTGTATCTAATTCCAAGATCCAAGGATTACTAGAGATAATGAAAGATTCAGGATCCAAAAACCTTAGCCAGTTAGAATGATGGGCTAAATCTAATAAGATTTAGTTTGATATGGATTAAAGTAAAATCCTCAACTATGGTTCAAAAAATCAATTGCACAAGTAGATTTAGAAGACATGGCTAGAGGACAGTTCACATAAAAAAGAGAGTCAACAGTGTGACATGGTAGCCAAAAATACTAACATAAACTTAGGTTTTATTAATAAGGTTATATTATGCCAAAAGAAATAGATGATTGCCCAGCTGTATTCTGCCCTGGCTAGCCTACATATGGAGTATTGGATTCAGTGGTGGGGTTCACATTTTAAAAAATGATATTGACAAGCTATAGGGTATCCACAGGAGGATGAACAAAATGTTGAGAGACTTTAAAAAGGCCAGAAGACAGAAGTAAGTGCAATTAGTAGATTCTGAAAAAAAGTTTAATTTGATAAAGGGGAAAAATCCCTAATAATTATGGTTGTCAAAAACTAGAATGGGGTTCCTCAGGAAACAGTGAATTCTCCACTCCAGGAGTTCTTCAAGAATAAATTAGTTGGTCCCTTATCAGGGACAATATAGAAGAGTTCCTTGAGAAGGTACAGGTTGGACTAGAAAGGACTTCTACACTATTTCCACTCGGAATCCCTTTTCCCATTTTGGCATCCTTCCTTGGCATTATGTGGCTTGAGGACATGTGCAGTGTAAAGTGTGCATGCTTTGTGTTCAGAACCAAGGCTGCAGTGAAGTTGCAAGATTCAACAGAGGCAATCACTGCCAGAAAAACCTCAGATTCATCAGACATTTGATTTTTAATTAACTTTTGGTTATTGCAAGTTCAGAAACCTTTTACTGTTGCCAAATTTATCACAACCCCATATGGGGTTGGGACCCACTGTTTAAGAAGCACTGGACTAGATGACCTCTAAGATCCCTTCCAATTAAAACTATGATAATGGATGCTGTTTTATATGATTAACAAAATACCACTAGTTGTACCCTTGTTTGGGTCTACTCTTCATCAGTTGTCAGTACATTCCTAAATAGGAGGAAAAAAGTTCTAACTAGTCAACTGGAAATCAGGATGCAGCAACAAATCAATCTGTCCACAACTCTGACACAATAACTTTTTTTTTTAAATTAATGGCTTGTATCTGCATATGTATACAGATATGGAATGCTCAGGAAAAAAAAAAAGATTGTACTCCAATAGACACAGAATTATGCAGAGAAATGCCAGGAACAACACATTAGCAAATGTGTTTGATTGCTTCCATCTCTTCTGTGTCTTTCTCTGGCCCACAAACAGGTGAGTTTTAAACAAGTTTGATTGTAGGAATAAAAATATTTAATGAATCAGGAATAATTGTAATACAGTAAAGGAAAGACTTGATGCACAATTTTAAGACTTATTTCATTTTGTTACAGAAAATGGGATGCAGGAGGGAAGTCAATACATTTATGGCACTATGTTTTTACTCCTTTGTCTTTCTTTTTAGGATGTCAGTTCCAGATTTATAATCTCTAACGTTCATTTTTAAATGCTGAGAGGAGAGTGACAATTGTAGGCTTAACTGTAACAGAGAAAAGACCACTCACATCCCACCTTGCAAAGCCTTCTACATACATCTTCAATTTCACTGTGCTGTTCAGCAAAGATTTTCTAACACAGTGGAAATTATTCATTTTTTTATCTCCTTTGAAATATGAACATCAGAAGATGACAGATTTATTTCCACATCAGCTCCAAATGATCTGGACTTTACATCCTCATGGAAGTAGGTATTTTATCTCAATTGTCTTGGATGGTCAGCTCTTGATCAAGAGCTGCTGCCTGTCGTACACAGCTATACCGACCTTTTCTCAGGAGAAAATCCTTAGAACAAGCTGTCCTGTTCCCAGAGATTGTGCTTCTGATTAGTAGCATTCACATTTAGGACAAATTTTTGATTTTAAAAGAGCTCTTCACTTTTACATGCTTAGGATTTTTGTCTTTTATCGTCAAAGAGCATAACATTATAGGATTGTACAGTGTAAAGAAAGACCCTTCAACATTTTTAAGTACTTCCGCATTATAGTAAGTACATCTGGAATCAATATAGTAAGTACTACTGGAATCAATTTACAATGTAAATGAAACATTTTAGTTTTAGATGAGTTAAAAAATACCTCTCACATCACATCCTATACTACATATTTTTTAAAATGCACAAGTAAAAAAAGAAATCCATTATTGCCAAATGTAAATAGCAATAGTTTCTTCCAATAGTATTCCTATCAACAATAAAAGCTGACCAGTAAATAGCAGATTAACATTTGCAAACTCTATTACATCATTTCATCCTCACAACAACCTTGTCAGGCAGGTGCTGACAAGCAAATGGAACTATTAGTTCCATTTTACAGGTGAGGAAATGGAACTTCAGAGAGGGTAAGTGCCTTGCCCAGGGGAAATCACACAATGAGTGTTAGAAGTGAGATTTGAACCCTGGATTTCCCGACACCAAGTCCATCACAATAGACATTATGATATTCTGCCTCTCCTGCCTCACCAATTTATAAAACTTAGATTTTTCAAGCTTCAGCACAAGGTTTTTTGCCTCCAAATAAACCCTCTTGCTAACGTATGCTAATGTCTCGATCCTGCGGGACGTGGGTATAAGAATGGCTTCTGAGAGGAGTGCTATGGACACCTGAGAAAAGACAGTATGGCTGAAGACCTGAAGCAGTAACTGAGCAAAATCTTTGTTAATTAATGGCCCCTTCCCCTATCCTCATCAATTTGGACCCTCACCAATATGATGCTTATGGTGCTGCCTCTGTCCCATTTTATCTGTGTTTTAGCACCCTGAACATATATCTTGAACAATGTTTATCTCAGTAATCATATATGATATAAATTATACTCTTCACAACCTTGCCTGTATACCAGTGAGCTTGCTCTTTATATTGCACTCAGTCACCTCTAATGGGCAGAATGCTGGATTTGTATGTCTGGAATGAATGAATGAATGAATGAATGAATGAATGAATGAATGAAAAAGCATTTATTAAGAGCTTACTATATACAAAAAACAATAGGCAAAGCTCTAGGGATACAAATTAAAAGGAATGACCATCCTTGGGGAGCTCACATTCAATTAGGGAGAGTAATAGTCAAGGTACCTACTTCTCAGAAGCAACAAATTATTCCACATAGTCTTTAGGGTACTGTCACAAAGCAGGTGATAGTGCATCTCCTTCAAGGTCATTTCCATTGATAGAATCATTCTTTTCTGATGTTGTTGAACAATTTGACAATGCCAAGGACTTGGGTGGCAAGAAGTTTGTTTTAGTCAATTGTAGAAGCTACGGAAGAGATGGTTATAGAATTTGTAGACACAGTTGCTAGTTCTTATCTTTAAAAGGGTAACTCCCCAGGATAATGCCTGTAAGGGTTGGGCTAGAAGTAGGACTGGTGGTCTAATGGGCAATGCTGTTCTTGGGGAGCTTGGCTTACCAGTCATTATTGGCAGCTGGTTAGTGGTTAGTGTTGGTAGTAGCAGGGCTATGGAGCCCCTTCTTCAGAGTCCCATTCAATAATGGCAATGGTGGTCAGGTTGGAAGAGCAGTGGTCTGGGGCCCAGGGAGGATATTGTTATTCTTAAGGGTCTAGGGCACAAGGTCTAGGGTTTTCTCTGCTGAGTTCTGAGGGAAAGTAGTAACTGTGATTTGACCCACTTAACACAGTCACCCCCATCTCTTTTCTCAAGATGTCTACATGTTGTGCCAGCAAGGATGGCACTCTTTTTCCCTCGATGTCAGTCTGGAGTTGATATTTATGGTGGCAAGGGAGGACAGGACCCTTCTCCACAAGGACTGCTTTATGACTAGTGAGGGAAAGGAGGTGGTAGGCTGTACTGGAAACAGGGGCTGGGTAGGGGGTTGTAGTCTGTGAAGGGGCATTGCAATTTCCAGGACTTTTAGCTTAGCTACCTATTAGCTGTCGGTGGTAGCAGTATGGCAGGCCCTTTCTCCACAAGGATTACTCATTATGATGATGGCTAGGGCTTTAATTGTGAGGATAGTGCTTTGAGCTGTTTTTTGTTTGTTTGTTTTTCCAGTGAGAAGCCAGAGGCTTTCTTGTGGAGAAAGACCTGAGATTAAATGCCAACTTGATATTCTAGTGGTATTCTCATTGGCAAGTCATTTTAGTTTTTCCTATTTTCAAGTTCCTCATCTTTAATATGGTGAAGATAATAGCTATCTATAAGTAATTATAAGGGCTAACATTTATATATAACTACAGAGAGGCAGAAAAGTACACTAATACTGGAGTCCAGATGACCTAGACTGGCTGTGTGACCTTGGGCAACGGTGGAGCTTCCTCACCAAGAGATTCTTACACAGGTGAAATCACAGGTGCAAAAACAGAGAGATACAAATAGAGATGGTGATAGGGATATTGAGACACATATTTCTGAAATTGCAAGGTCTGCCAAGCATTTTTATGTCACTGGGTCCTCACAATAAAGTAGGTTATATTATTATCCCCATTTAATAGCTGAAGAAACTAAGGATCAGAGGGTTTTAGTGACTTACCTGTCGCCTCACAGCTAATAAGTATTTGAAGGAAAATTTAAAACCAGGTTTTTCTAATCCAAGCCTAGAATTCCATCCAATATGCCAGGCTGGGTTATTGCAAAAATAAAATGCTGTTGCATAGCAATTTTTGTTGTTGTTCAGTTGTTTCAGTTGTGTCCAACTCTTCATAACCCCATTTGGGATTTTCTTGGCAAAGATACTGGAGTTGTTCACCATTTCCTTCTTCAACTCATTTTACAGATGAAACTGAGGCAAATAGGGTTAAGTGACTTGCCCAGGGTCACAAAACTAGTAAGTGTCTGAGACCAGATTTAAATTCATGAGATGAATCTTCTTGACTCCATGCCTGGTGCTCTAGCCAATATGCCACCTAGCTGTCCTGCATAGTAATAGCTACTTAAATTGTTAATATTTTATTATGTTTACATTGCTATTGTAATTTCAAATGCTTTGGAAACTTTAACATGTTAGATACATTTTAAATAGTAGTTATAATATGATAATGATATTAAAAATATCAACGTTATTGAATGCCTCACTATGATATCTTCATGAACATTTCTAATTTTCTATATTTCTTGACAAAGAAATGTGTTCTTATAACAAAAAATTACATCAAGGGAAATCTTTAACAGGTGTATTAGACATTATAAATAATGTTCCCTTTAAATTATTTTAAGTCTTGATTTCATCATCTTAAATAATCAATTATAAAAATTGAACAATCTTGAACAGTTTAGTGCTGAAAATCAAATAGAACATGGTAACTCACTATATCAGTGTTAGACTTAGTATAGACACCCAATCAACTTTAGACCTACTACAGCTCAGAAGTCCCATTTTCAAGAAAGTCACTTATTTCAGTCTCCTCAGTAGCAGGAATCACAGACAACTACAGTTCTACTAGAGTTGATATAAGATATGACTCCTAGGAATGTTAGTCAGAGATAGTGAAGGGAAAGTTACTATTAGGTCTTCATACATTATTAAACCACAATACTTCAAGTATTTTTAGGAGGCCTTTATACATCCTCACCAATGCTAATTGCTTCCTTCTAAGATTACTTTCCACCTGCTCTGTATGTAGCCTGTGTGTATGTATGTATATATATATATATATATATATATACATACAAATTTTTGCCCTTCTTTGAATTCCTAATCTCACCAATGTGCACCAATGCTTATCATGAACTATATTTTACCTTGTAGATTTTGCTGAATTAATCCAGTTGGGAGCAATGAGCCAAAGGAAGAGAAATCAACTTTTTGAGGTCAACCCCCCATCCACTGAGCCTAGAATCTTTAGGGGAGGCTTTGCCATAGGTTATGCATGTTAATGTTATATATGCTTGTATCACATTTCAGCCTGTGACCTGTATTTCTTTATTGCAAAACTGAGTTTCTGTTCTGTCCAGAAAATCTGAGGCTCTTCCCCTCCCAGATTCATTCTTTGTGAAGGTAAACTAGTCCATCTTTTGCCTCAATTCTTACCTGGCCTTTAACAACTGAATGGGCATTGCCTCCAACAAATTGAGACCTGGGAAAGACCTTAGCTTAAAAAGGCTAAAGTCTCCCAGTACATATAGGGGATCACCAGTTGTCCTGACCTATGCCTTACCCCTGGACTCAAACGACTCTGGAGGAGAGAGGGAGGCTGATGACTCTGCCCATTGCTGCCTCACTTAAATCCATTTCACTTGCAAGTCAAGATATCACCCTGCAGATGTCATTGTTCCTCTTTGAGAATGAAGGATGAAAATAACAACAACAAGAATGATGCTTAACACAATGCCTGGCACATTTCAATAAAAGTTTGTTGATTCACTGTTTGGTATTCTGAACAGTGCAGGCGTTCTCTTCACTGACGCATTTCCAAACTCTTTTCCAATTTAGCACATGGTCTTAATATGTTTTGGGGGCCTAAAAATTCATTGCTCTGCATCCAACTTTGGTGATAAACCTCTCCAGATTTACCAAGGCTTGTCTTCAAACAATGCACCTACTATTCATCACTATGTCCGTAACTTACTGAATGTCTTTAACGGGATTGACTTTCTCCCAATACCTAGCAGAGTTTTACTCACAGTGGGAATAAAAATTTTATTAGAAGGGCTGGGAAAAAGGAGAGGTAATTTTAAAATATGGGATATTTAAGGGCAGACTAGGCCCAGATGGGTTGTCACAATTGTGAGGAATAAAGAGTGGGAAGGGTGGGAGAGTTTTGGAAAGCCAGAAGTCAACATAAGGATACTAGATTCCTGGGAACCAAGAGAAATAGGGTACAAAAATGTGGGAGAAAGTTTTAAAGTCCAGGGAGAGAACACCAATTTCAATTAATTCATAGTTTTGCCTAGGGTCAGTTCCTTCCCCTTTTCCAGCCTGGAGTATTTTGGGAAAGAGGGTGAGTGGGGAGAGGGAAGAATAATGGAGGATACTTGATCACAATGAACAAAACAGAAAATGTGGTGGGGGTAGAGTGAGGTGGGCTGCAAAGAGTCAAGAAGAATATCTCAGGGATGCCATAGGATTTGCCCAATAAAACAAAGTATGTACAATTTTATATATATGTATATATAATAATTAGTATTATTAGTCTTCTTATCCTGCCCTTCTAAGCACTGCACAGTTTAGTGACAATGATTCTTTTTTATGTAGTATTTTATTTTTCCCCCAGTTACATGTCAAAAAAATTTTTTAGCATTCATTTTTATAAGATTTTGATTTCCAATTTTTTCCCTCCCTCCCTCCTCTCTTCTGAAAATGGTAAGCAGTTTGATATAATTTATACATGTTCCATCACGTAAAAATATTTCCATATTAATCACAGTTGTGAAAGAAGAAAAGAACAAAAAAAAAATAAAGTAATTAAAAATATGCTTCGATCTGCATTGAGTCTACCAGTTCTTTATCTGAATATGGATAGAATTTTCCTTCGTGAGTCCTTTGTATTTGTCTTGGATCATTGTGTTGTTGAGAATAGCTGAGTCATTCATAACTGATCATCACACAATGTTGCTGACATTGTGTACAATGTTTTCCTGGTTCTGCTCATTTCACTTCGCATCAGTGTGTACAAGCCTTTCCAAGATTTTCTGAAATCTGCTTGCTCATCATTTCTTATTGCACGATAACATTCTATTACATAGTATTCTAGCATATTCTTAAAGGTATTTTTGTTTGTTTTAGTACTGGGCCTGTGATTTCATTAGTACACTGAACTAGAAAGCAAATGTCCCCTACAAATTCAAATCATCACCTGTTCTGTAATTTATAATCTGGAACTCTGAGAAAGGTTACTTGACTTGCCTAGGGTCACATACTTAGTGTTTGTCAGATTTAAGTCTAGGGCATCCTGAGTCCAAAGCTGCTTCTCTATCTGTTACTCATTGGCAACAATACTTCTAAGGATGTAATGGGCAGAGGTAATTCCCTGAAGATACATCTATATCCAAGATTAAGTACCTTGTAGGTGTTGTGGTATTAAGCCATTTTCCCCTTCACATACCAGATTCATTTAACCTTCAGTATATGACATGGTGGATTTATGTTGTTTATATGAGAGTCAATCAAAGTCCTCCTTCCCTTTTAATGAACTTGATAGCCATAAAACACTAAACCACAATTGGAGTTTCATAAAACTCTACAGATAAAAAGACAACTTCCTCCACTTTACTAGAGCCCTGGGTAGTGCATTTCCTGTACATTGACAATTCATCTCCTAGTAAACCCACCTAAGGACTTACTTACTTTTCAGAGGCCACAAATTAATTTGCATCTAGTTGGTTATGTCTGTTTTTTACCACACAAGAAGGATAGTTCATCTGGAGGATAGGAAGGCATAATAGTTGACTTAGAAAACAGTTCTGCTTATGATGGAGTAGAGCACAATACAATACATACTATTGATATTATAAATGAAAGGTTTTTAAAGAAATGCAGGACTGCAGTAAAACATCATGGATTAATATGAAAATGTATCAAATGTAACAGGGTTTTCCCTCTTTAATCCCAACTTTAAATATCCGATTCAATTTCCTGTTAACCATTGCAGGGACTTCATTTTTTTTTTTTAATAGGAACTCTTTATAAATGGCTGAATGAATTTTTTAGCCCTATGTGTTGAGAACCTAGTTCCTTGGAAAGAATGCTTCCCCGATAATTAATGGAACACACTCATCTACTCCTCAGTGGAGCTCTATACATAGGTAGACCTGTGTACCACCAGTTCAAATGACAAAGGTAAACTTCCAAAACAAAAACGAACAAACAAAAAAAACTATTGTTTCAAAAATAGCAAATGGGAATACATAGTACAATATGAGGAACTTAGAAAAAAATAGATCACTATTAGACTATCATAATTCCTTAGGCTCTATATTTTTCAAAGCACTTGCAATATATTATTTGAATTTGATCATAGTTCAGTTCAATCTAGGATTCATTGTAAATCAACTATAAATCTGTTTTAAAACTAAGGCACATAAAATTGCTGTATACTTCAGGGAGAGGGTGAAAAAGACATTGCTGCAAGTTAAGAGCAATATCTTTTTTTTTTTTAATTTAGTGAGTATTTTCCTATATTTTTGGTATGGTATGTTACGCCTCTAACTGCAGGCAATTTTAAGCTGAAGTCAAATGTGTTCAGGAAAATATTGATTTGAAACATAAACGCTTTGCTATAGAAGCATTTGGAGGTCTTTTAGATGAATTCATTTTTATTCTTTCAACACTGACCAAGAAACAGCCAGAGTAACTGGTCCTCTTGAGTGCCACACTAATAAACGGAAAATCATATCTGAAGTGTATCTATCTATCTGCTTCTTTCTCCTACTTAAGACAACAATTCAGAAAAAAAAAAGCTATACTCTTTCTGAGGTAGCTACTCCCTAGAAATGTAGAAGATTAAGCAGGCAGCAAACTGAGTGAGGAAGAGGTAGAGAGGAAATTTAGAGTTGAACTCACTTGGTTTTAGCAGTTCACGGGCTTGCTTTACATTTAAGAAATGAGTGAAAGTCAAAATCATTCTTGACCCAATTTTGTGTCCCTTTATCTTTCTTAATCTTTATAGATACCAAAATATCCACTAACTTTGAAAATAACCCATCCAACATTTTTCATATAGCCTACACCTGAGAACTCTTGAATGTGTGCATGGATGCATTTTTTTAAAAAAAATAATTCCGCAAATATGTTGGTAATAATACAGCAGCCTCTTCACTCAATTTATATGGCTTCCAACAGTGCCCTTTCCCTCATTTCTGTGATTATGAAGAGCTTAGGAGAAAGGATCGTGCTATACTTTCACTTCTCTCTATTTTCCAAAATTGAGAGCAGACAACCAACCTACAGAACAGATAACTAAACTATACAGAACAGAATGTAACACTGTGATAGAAAACATTAAATTAATATGAGGCACAATACCATCTCAGACAAGTTCAGTTTGTCCACTGTTATTTTCTCCCAGAACTCATCTACTTTTTATTGCTCCCTATTTAAATTTTTCTAGCAAATGTTTGTGGAAAAGCAGCATTTCTAGTTCTTTCAAGAAATAACTACAGAATCTTGGAATTGGAAGGGACCTCAGAAGACATTTAGTTGAATCCATACCCGAACAAAAATTCCAACTTCAATATAGCTGACAAGTGAACATTTGTGTTGTTGTATAGTTGTGTCCAACTCTACATGACTGCATGGATTTTGTTTATGGGGTTTTCTTGACAAAGATACTGCAGCGGTTTGCCATTGTTTTCTTCAGTGTGTCCTCATTTTACAGATGAGGAATTAAATGATTTTCCCAGGGTCCTATAGCTAATGAGTGTCTGAGGCTGGATTTGAATTCAGATCTTCCTGACTCGAGGCCTAGTGCTCTATCCACCATACCACCTCACTGCCCCTTATTCAGACCATTAGTAAAAATGTGCGGGGTGGGTGTGGGTTGGAGGTGGAATCTGCTAGAGAGCTCATTGCACTTTGGGCTAGTTCTTATCCTTTGAAAGTCTTTTTTTCCCCTTAAATCAAATCCAGGGTCCTCTATCTTTCTCATATTTCACCCTATTGCTCCTAGTTCTTGCTAATTATTTCTTTGAAATAGGTTTATCTCAATCATTTCCCCTCCCTCTGCCCCCCTCTCCCACCAATATTACAAGATGCCAGAACATGATTTTTTAAAATATTGTTTTACTTTTAATTTAAATATTGGCTCTGTTCTACTTTTGAAGAATATGCTACAATCAGTTAAGGAGGAACTTATTGCTATGTTCAATGAATCTGGGATTTTACAAATTTGCTCAAAATGCCACGGAGCTTCTACATAATTTGAAAACAAATTTTCCCAACAGAGGAAAATTATACATCTTTTGTAAAGGTTTCTTATTACAACTGTTAAAAATTAATGCACATATACAGCATCTTGAAATTAATATGCACAATGCATATTAATGATATGCATAATAGTTTCTGTGCTCCATGGTAATTAGTAAAAAAATAATAAACATTTCTAAAAATGTCTCTAATTTACCTCACTTTTATACAGGCAAATCTAGTTGTTAACTTTTTTTTCCCTCTTCTCTTTGTCAGATATCCAGTTTCAATAAACATCCTCAATGTTTCCAGTTTTCTAGACACTATCCCCAATGTAATCCTAATCTCACACATAGCCCTTTAAGGCAAGAGACCTGGATGTGACTTCTCACATCTAAGGCTAAGTTTCTTGTGCTCTCCATGCCACACAGTTTCCTTCCTTCTCCGTCCTCTCTACCCTTACATTGTCCCCACTTAAGAAGTCCTTGAGCAACACACCCTGGTCTTTAACTATCATTTGATTGTTGGGAACTGATAGTTTAAGTAGTCTTCAGAGAAAAAGGTCCGTGGGTCCTGGGCCTGTGCCAGGAATTTCCAAAAACAAGATGCTGGGCCCTCAGCTAGTCTTTCAACTAGCCTCCAGCAACTTGGGTTCAGAAACAGGCCTAAAATAATTAATTCCATTAATAATAATAGCTAGCATTCATATAATAGTACTACTATTACTACCAGCTAGCTAATGTTGTAGGGCTTTAAACACTTTATGTAGGTTATATCATTTGATCCTTACAACCTTAGTTAGTTAGCGTTATTATTATCACCCTCATTTTAGTAATGGGGAAATAGCTGAAAAACTGATAGATGACTTGCTTATGTCACCCAGCTCATAAGTCTAAAGCAGGTTTTGAAATTAAGCCTTCTTGATTTCAAGGCTGAAACTCAATCCCTTGTGTCACCTAGCTGCCTCAGAGAAATGAAATGCATTCTTAAGGCCTTTGGGAGGAACAAGGAACGAGATTATGTCTGTCCCAGCCTGGATGCCAACTGTTCCTGCAGTTTGAAGAATGTCAAGGTACAACATTTGATGTGGGGATGGAACTACAGTTTCTGAGAGGTTGCTTTCCTTTTCTTTCTTCATCTCCTGGAGATCCCTACAGCTTATCCTGAATATACTTTATAAGATTCAAAAGTGACAGTACTGCTTTGCCAGATTAGGGCCCTCTGGTCTAGAATACTGAGAGCCTGGCTTTATTCCTATATTCCTGAGCATTGTGTTTGCTCAGGGAGTTCAGACAATCCTGTTCCAACTCACTGTAATCAGTACATAGGGTGTACTACTAATAATAAAAGAGCAGTAAAGTATTTTGAGTGGGGAGTGATAAGATCGGAGTCTGCTTAATGTCCTTTGTAGAGTCATGACTGTTCAAGCCAACTGGACCATTTCTTCCATCTTGTGTGTCCTAAATTTCCGAGCTGCATACATTTTGATCAAATATTTATTTGGGGAGGTAGAGGTGTAAAGTCACTTTGAATTTATTATTAAAATTACCTATGTTTCTTTTTTCTTCAAAAAAATTAATTCCAGATTAGTATTTGTTGAAATGGATAATAGAGAAGTAAAGTCAGAGAAGAAAAAAAAATAAGAGGACAATATTGACTGGAAGGGTTGTAGGTTGAGAGAGGGGGAATAAGTGATAGTAACCAGAACATTTTACTCATTGGGTAATAGTAATTCCAGAATTACACTCTGCTGTTCCTGTTTATAGACAGTGGAAAGAGTCCTGGAACTGGAGTCAGGAAGATCTGAGTTTAAATTCAGCCTCAGACACCTGTCTCAGTTTCTGCTCTGGAAAATGTGGATAATCATAGTACCTACCTCCCAGGACTCTTGTGAAGATCAAACGAGATAATATTTGCAAAAAAAAAAAAAAAGCTTTGCAAACTTTAAAGTGATGTATAGATATACATATATACACATATACATATATACACATATACATATATATACATATTAGCTATTTTATCTAATTTTTAAAATATGTTTTGTCTTTTGTTCCTTAAGTCATCATTGTTATCCCCAGTATCCCTTCCACTTCCCTTCCCCCAAAGCTATCCTTTATAATGAATAGTACTTTTTTGGGAGAGGAAAAAAAAATTCAGTACAACTGATCAATACATTGAAAAAGTCTGAAAATTCGTACAATGTGTAACACCTGTGGACCTCCCACCTCCACAAAGAGGTAGACTGGCAGGGTCTTCTCATATCTCTTCATTTGAGTCCCACTTGATCTTTATAATTTTGTCATATTCACTTTTGATTTTTTGATGCTTTGTTATTGTTTTTCCCATTTACATAGTAGTAGTTACTATGTATTTTGTTTTCTTGGCTCTGCTTTCTTTACTTTGCATCAGTTAATATACATCTTCCCATGCTTCACTGTATTCATCATACACTTCATTATTTTAGTTATTTTCATTATTATTATTATTAAATGCACCATTATGGTAACAAAGTTACCCCACCCCCTAGGATTTTCCCCTCAAACTTCCCTGGCTTCTTCTCCACTCTGGAATCAGAGAGCAAAATTAGAAACAAAAAAGGTAGAAAAATCATAGGGTTTGGAGCTGGAAGGTATTTTAGTGATAATTTAGTCCAATGCCCTCATTTTAGAGATGATGACACAGATGCTAGCAAAGGTTCAATAGCTTTTGCCACATCACAAAATTCTTAAATACCAATGCCAGAATTCTGATTTGAAGTTTACTTAGAGTTTCTTCAACCAGAGGTAGACAGAGGCTGTCAATTCACCAAGTTGCCCTTAGGTAGTGAGGGAAAATTGATGGGATAGCATCAGGGGTGTGCTTGTAAATATTTAACAACTGACTCCAAAAAAGGGCAGGATTACACTTTTATGTTTAACCTGAATTATTAATATTTTCACCATCACTATAGTCTAGACAATCAACAATATAATAAATCAAGCTCTGATTCATAGTGTTTCCTGATTTCTGAGTTTGAAATATGCACATTGAAATTTCAACAATTGGCTCTCCAGAGCAAGTTTGAGCTGGCTCCAGCACTCCCCCCGCCCCAATAGTAGTTTTTGCAGATCAGGTGTTCTTTTCCCTTCCAGTGCTCCCAAACCTAGGATCTATTTAGATATTTTCTATTTATTTGTTTCCTTTGCAATTCAAGAGAAGGGTTGATAGGATCACAAATGAACAATACTCCAAATCAACCACCCTCTTGAAACTTCCATGGTAACACCCCCTGAATGAGAAAGATTTGAGAGAAGAAAACAGTCAACAACAGACACCTATTTATACACAGCAACCCTTCTGCTGCTAGAATTGTTTCCACGCTTTGTCCTCTAGGATTCTCTCCTGGAAAGAATTCACCTAATGTTGAATGACTAAGAAACTTTCTAAAACTTCATGGTACTACTCATGTTGGCTTACTTTCATTTAAAGGAGGTACAAAGGGGCGTATAGGGGAAAAAAGAAGGTTGGACTCAAAGACAAAGTCCACAACACATCAATTTTCTTTAGAATTATCTTACTGCTTTGTTGTTGTGGTTGTTTGCCCTTTGTTCTCAAAGAGGACCATGACAACAGGAAGGTGATGCCATGACTTGCAAGTGAATTGGATTTAAGTGAGGGAGGGCTGTGCAGAGTCACCAACCTCACTTTTCTCCTTCTGAGCCATCTGGGTCCAGTGGCAAGATGTAGATTAGGACAACTGGAGATGGCCCCACACTGTGCAGGAATGAGTAAAATCTGTGGGCAGGGATATTTTTGTCGTACATAGAAGCTGAGATGTGCAATTTAGAGGGAACAATGATCACAATTAAGAAACATACATAAGATATTTGAACACATCCCCCTCCAGACAGAGGGCATGCAACTTCATGCAACTTATTCTAGGAATGTTTTTTCATATTTGCCCTAGGGGAAAAATGTCTAGTTCTGGTTTGGGGGAACATATCTTTGAAATCATAATCTCGTAAAAACGTGAACAGTTTCAGCATTATAGCTGTTCTCTCTCTTTTTTATTCATATTCACTTACTTGGGTGGTTGTAGATTTAAAAATAGATGTTACTAATTATCCATTATGTTTAAAATATACTGAATTGATCTTTTGATAAGTTTGATATTAACATTAAGAAAATATGCAATTTGGAAAAAATACCATTACTCAGAGCGTAAAATGAATGGGTGAAACTAAACTGTAAAGTGTTTTGTTTATTGAAACTTTTTGGCACATAGATCTGACATGAACACATCAAAAATAGCTCAATCTCACTTGGAGCAAATGAACTTTGCAAAGTTTCACTTTGACACTTTTTAATACATCAGTCTAATTGTTTTGCAGGTAATATGTGTCTAATTAATAGCTGCTGGAGGAATGGAAGAATGAATGGATGTTGCCAGAGCTGTCTTTTTTTTTGGCGGGGTGGGTTGCTACGGGGTAGGACAGACTGGTGTCCTGTACTAACTGGAGAAAGCTATACTGGAAGGGAAAAACTAAGAACATGTCAAGTAGGGTGGTCTACTAAAAGATTATCCTAAAAGAGGATAATCAGTTCAAGGAAAATTATCTGGTGGGACATTCAAAGGCAGAAAATCCTACTATCCCAGCAAGATCCAAGTTTCCCAGGGCGCTAACCAGTCAGGGAGCTGGGGAATAGTTAAAATAACAATTGGGTTCACTCTAAGGGCCTGTTGAGGTTACTAATTTACCAGGGAGAGCGTGCAATGACCAAGAAGGCCTCTTTCCTCACCCCTTTTTTGATGAGGGGTTGCATGTAACGCTGACAGCTACAGCAAAAAAAGATGCTGCAAAAGTCCCCTAGGATTGTAGTGTGAACTTCAAAGAGTCCCTTTGGGATCAATTAAAACCTGCAAATATTTATCTAAGCAGTCACTTAATGGATACTTGACTAATGTGTACTTAAATTCTAATGAGAACTGATAGAGTCCTGTGAATTGGGATTTTTTTTTTGTAAGACAGAATTTATACACTGAACATTTAATAAATGAGTACACCATGGTACTAGGACACTAGTGCAGTCTGCCCCAAAAAGTACCTCCCCATGGTTCTTCCAGATGGCAAATTCTGTTGATTACCTGAAGCAATGGAGTCACCAATACAGCTGCTTAAATATTCATGAGAACTCCCATTGAAAGGAGAATAAACAAGTGTGGTAATTTAAAATATGTTTGCATTTAATGATTGTGGAAAAGCACATGGATTGTCCAGTTTTCATGCTGGTACCCTCCCAGAAGAAATAAATTAGCATCTACTGCCTAAGGATTAGTCTTTGAAGGGAATGTTGAGACATTCAAATGTGATTTTATTACATGTTGGGGCCAATATCACTTATGTGGCAACAACAGAGCTGAAAATGGGGCAGGGCAACTAGGACTTTGCACAGGATGCTGAATATACAGGGTGCCAAGTATAGAGGGTGTTGATTACCCATTATCAACTTAGAAACAGCAGAACTTAACATCAAGTTAGCAAGAAGAAGTAATTAGAATAAGCAGTTAAAAGACTAAGGGCTTAGATGTGCTTTTTAAGTAAGTGGCAGTCCCAGAGGTCACTTGAGATCACTTCTCTCTCCTCCCCCAGCAACAAACATCACAGCCACCTACCCTCATTGTTCTAGCTGAAGACATACTTCATATTACTTTCCTAAGGTGTTTTTGGAACTCTCCCTGGTTGCAAAAATGTTTAGTTATGGTTATGGGGAATACATCTTAAAAATTATAATGTCAAAATGTGATTTCATATAAATAATTTAATAATGAACTCACTTCTGTGTAGATTAAGATCAAACTCTGTAGATATACTTGTATACATTTCAAGGACAAGATAGGAATTGTGTTAGAGAAGGACCTAATAGGATTTTGGATAGAGGTGAGGTGTGTGTGTGTGTGTGTGTGTGTGTGTGTGTGTGTGTGTGTGTGTGCGTGTGTGTATTTCATAGCACACACATAGGCTGCATTGTAAACGGAATGGCTGTTAGCCTACTATCATAGCATTTCAAGCTGTATTCCATGCTAGCTATCCCTGATGGAAATCTGTAATTATTATAACTAAGCAAGTCAATGGATTTGAATTAAGGGAAACCACTCTGTAAATTTTATAGCTATAAGTTCTGCAATGCACATGGGATAGAATAACATGTAATAAATAGTAGGCCTTAAAAGGCAAAAATAGTTTATAGGATAACAGCTGAAGTCTAATAATGGCTTAGCAAAAGGACTTGACTCAATTATCATATAAATACACACTCTAGCAGTGGTGGGCTCAGCTGTGGTTACTCTGAAATCTTAAGTGGAAATCAAATGTTTTGAAACTAGTTCAGCTGAAGATGACAAAATCTCAGATTCAGAAGAGGCCTCAGAGACTAGGTCATTCAAGGTACACCTGAAAAAGTATTCCGTCTCTGATACACCTGACAAAGTATGCGGCTGTCAATTACCATACCTACCTATATATATATATATATATATATGTAGTAGGTATCTTGTATTTACTTCCCATTTTAATTACTTCCCATTTAATGGGTCTCTCTTTTTCTAGCATGTCCCTTCTCCAATCCTCAAACACATCTCTATCAAAATAATCTCCATAATAATTTTAAAAATGATCTCCATGAAGCACAGGTATTATTGCTCTACTCAAGAAAAGCTTCAGTGACCATCTTTTTCCCGTTTACTTAATAAGACATTTCTCTGGTAGTGCATAGAGTACTGGACCTAGAGTCAGGAAGACCCGAGTTCAAATCCTACCCCAATTACTTGCTTGTAAGACAACTCTGGACAAGTCACTAAATGTCTTTCACCCTCAGTTTCCTCAACTGTAAAAATGTGAGTAATAATAGCAATTACTTTTCAAAGTAATTGAAAGGATCAAAAGAGATAACATATGTAAAAATCTTTGTAAACCTTAAGCCCTATCAATGCTAGCTATCCTTATGAGTTATGCTCATCATATTAATTATATATATATAAATTATATATTCATTATAATCATTATCATACCATATCATAATGATATGAGTTATACCATTATGAGTTATTATATCATTATGCTCTGTTCCTTAGCCCACTAGCCTCTTTTCCCCCCATGGCACATGATAAGTTCCTGAAGTCATAGATTTTCTCACCTTTATATTTGTAGTTGCAGTACTTGACATATAGTATCTCATATATACTAGTTAAATGGATAACTGATAACTGAACACAACACTTTGATGTGGTTTGACTAGGATAGCTTATAGCAGGATGGCCATTTCTTTTTTCCTAGATTCTATGCCTCTCAAATATAATAAGAGACCTCTATTTCTTTAATTCTTCATAGGGCAATATTTAAAAGATTGGTACTCTTCCTTATTGACAAATCACACCCCAAAACTGCCTTCAACAATCTAGAAATTCTAGAGAGATTCAAGACTGTGAGCTGCCTTTATGCTTTTATCACTGGAAATATTGGAAATAAGTATAACATCCACCTGTAGCATAGTCTAAATTAAGGTAAATAAGGCATTCATGCAAGAAATTAACACATGGTAGAAAATAATACTGAGCTGCAGGGTGAAAGCCAACCTTGTGTCATAGTGAAAATCAAAGAAGCTAACTTGGAGAATGAAATCCCCAAACAGCATCTCATTAATATAGCAAAGAGCTTGAATGCATGGACCTGCTGAGCAAAAAGAGAATTCACAACCAGTCACTGTTACTCATGCCACATGTTTGAATACATTATTTAGTATTTATTAATACCTATTCCTTCATTGAAAGGTTTAGAAGTGTGTAGAAGTGTGTATTATTTGTCTTAATTTTGTTTTAACGTTTCACCAGAATTAACTTTATTAATATTAATAATGTTATATAATATAAGCTCATTGAGGACAAGGAATACTCATTTTTGTCTATGCATCTTCAGCACCTGGCACTTAGTAGGCACTTGATAAGTACTTGTTGATTGACTGAATATATTAGTAGTTCTATTAAGAGTCATAATAATTAGAGCTTTCCAGAAATGGAACCAGCTGTAGTTGGAAATACTTACTCCTGCACCATCCCCAACTAGAAGTCTATAAGTTAGATGGCCACTTGTTAGGTATGATATAGAAAGGATTTCTTATCTTGCAATAGTTTGGAATACATGGCTCCTGACCTATTGTGAAATTAACTGATTCCATTAGTCATCATTTTGTTTAGTTCTACCCATGTGCTTTAAACAGAAATTAACTTCTGGCTCTGATTTTGTCACCTACTTTTCATGAAATTCTAAAGGATTTCTCTAAGCAAATGAATTGGTACATCACAGGTTTATTATCCATTTGTGGAAAAAAATTAATTTTACCATGTCATTAAAAAAGTTAAGTATTATGCCATTATAAATGATGAGATTTAACACAGTATCATGGTATTATTAAGAATTGACTATACATTTCATAATGCTACAAAATATGTTTGTGATTCTGCAGGGCCACAAGGTATAGATCTCCTTGCCACTAGAAAATTGAAAGTGTCTGTTTAGGGGGAAAAAGGATGATCAAAGACACTTATTTGATGCATTGGGGGATAAGGAGGAAAGCTAGTTGGCAACAACTGGAGAAAGAAGAAAGAAGAAAAAGGGAAAAATGGAGATTTGAAAGGGGGAAAGAAAGTATTCAGCTAAATTCTACTTCAACCATGTACAGAGCAATGCATTAGACTTTGCAGAAAATTAAAAAGATAAATATGGTCACTACACTCATGAAACACACAAGGACATGGAGACAGGAAATAAGTGATTATTATTCCCTACTCTCCCTTCAAATATATAATGCAAAATAAAACACAAAGTTATTCAAAGTTTTAAGAAGGAAAGGATTCTAGAGGGAATAAAGGTAGTTATTGATAATTAATTAATGACTCATAACCTAGGCACTGACAATTTTCTGGGCAGAAGTAGATGGATGACAGTGTTGGCATAGGAATAGTGGGCAGAGCAGACAATGGAGAGAGAGAAGGGTTAATTAAAATGGCCTTAAGGGGCAGCTAGGTGGCGCAGTGGATAGAGCACAGGCCCTGAAGTCAGGAGGACCCGAGTTCAAATATGGCCTCAGACCAAACACTTGACACTTACTAGCTGTGTGACCCTGGGCAAGTCACTTAACCCCAATTGCCTAAAAAAAAAAATGGCCTTAAAAGGATACTCAGCTGAGGCACATAAGTGGTACAGGTGATAGGGCACTGAGCCTAGAGTCAGAAAGTTTCATGCAGTCAGTTTTCAGTCATGTCTGACTCTTCAGGACCTTCATTTGGTGTTTTCTTGGCAAAGATACTTTAGTGATTTGCGATTTCCTTCTCCAGCTCATTTTGTAGATGAGGAAATCAAGGCAAACAGGGTTAAGTGACTTCCTTACATTCAAACAGGTAGTGAGTATCTGAGGCCAGATTTGAACTCAGGAAGATGTTCACATAACTCCAGGTCAGCCAATTTTGACTGCACCACCTCGCGGCTTGAGTTCAAATTTGGTCTCAGATATTTACTAGCTTTCTGTTCCTGGGCAAGTCACTTTCCCGCTGTCTTAGTTCCTTCAAGATGGGGAAAATAATAGCACGAGATTTGTTGGGAGGGTCAAATGAAACAATACTTATATAGGACCTATCACATAATTAGTGCTTAACAAATGCTTATTCTATTCCATTCTTTAACAGGAAATTCTTAATATGCAAAAGGAAAGGAAAATCATTCTTTATTCCTCTTTTCTGACCATTTTCTGAAATATGGTCTAAGGAAAAGAACAGACAGGATAGACATAATACTTTTGAAGACCCTGTATCTAATTATCAGTTCAGAGTTTTTAAAAAGTAGTACTGATATGTATCCTTTAATAGTTATGAACATACCAATTTAAGTTATTGGAATAACAAGCAATCAATGCCCCTTTCAAATAAGTTATTAATGTGAATGAATGAATGAATGAATGAAAGAAAAAATATTTATTGAACACTCATGAGTTGCAAAGCATTGGACATAGAAGTAGAAAAGTAAGATAGCTCTAGATTTTAAGGAGCTCACGTTATCATTAAGAAAACAAAATACATAGACAATTTTAGCTACAATTCAGCTTTATGCCATAGTGAAAAGCAAGAAAGCAAACTTAGAGAATGAAATCTCTAAACAGTGTCTTATTAATATGACAAAAAGCTTGAATACGTGGGCCAACTGAGCAAAAACATAATTCACAGCTAATAGTTATTACTCTTGCCATTGTCCTAAGCACATAATCATTACATGATAGATAAACCAATAATAACAAAAAAGAACACATATCTATGCTAGCTACTTTTCAAGCAAGGAAGAACTATTAACCAAAGCATGATTTCCCCTGATATTATTTCAATAGAATTAAATAAGCATTTACAGGTAAACTACTGGCATAGGCACTGGGGATACAAAGAAAAACATTAAAAAATATTTCATATCCTTAGGAAACTTACATTCTACTGATAGGATATAATATCTACATTATTTATTTACTACAATATATATACACATTCATCCAGATAAGCAAACATAGGCTAATTTGAGGAGGACAGAACATGAATACAAAATCAAACATTTATTAATTATCCATAATGAGTCAGGCATCAGACTAGACTGGAGGTTTACAAAGACAAAAGCAAAACAGTCCTGTCCTTAAGAAGCTTACTTTTTTCCCCTTTTTTGGAGGAAACGTGTACATCAATATAGTATATATTAAATGTATACAAAATACTTTCTTGGGGGGGAAGGAGAAACACTAGCAGCTAATGGGATAAGGAAAGACCTCATGTTGAAAGTAAAGCATGAGCTGAGCTTTGAAGCTCAAAAGCTGAGCTCTTGAAAAACTAATAAGATGAAGAAAGGTTTCCTGCGGGAGCTAGCAACTGCTTAGTCTTGAAGGAAACTAAAGATTCTGAAAGACAGAGGTGTGGAGCAAGCACATTTGAGGCATATAATTTGTGCAAGGCACAGAGATGGCAGATGGAATGCCAAATTTGGGGAACAACAGACCAATTTAAGTAAAATATTGAATGAATTAAGGGTAATTATATATTCACTGATGCTTTTCTTAAGTAGAGCAATAATATCACCATACCTTTGTTTTATGGAGATGATTTTGATAGAGATATGTTGGAGAAGGATTGGAGAATGGACAAGCTGGAAAAAGGGAGACAAATTAGGTGGTCATTTGCTTTAGTCTAAATGAGAAAAGATGAGGTCCTGAACTAGGGTGGTATCTAAGAAAAGGGGATAGAGATGAGATGATTCTGAGAAAGAATTGATAAGATTTGGTAACTCATTGGATGTGGGGAATGAGGGATAGGGAAGAGTTAAGATAACTCCTGACTGACTGAAAGATACTTCTGCCTCCATTACAGGTTTGCTCAGTATACTTTCATTGATGACAGTTATTATAAATAAGATTGTTTACATTTCACAAGCATATTTGGATTTAAGTTTCAAATTTCACATAATAAGTTAATTCAATACTTCTACTTAACATAAGAAGAATGTCTTAAAAAAACATTTAACCTTTTGATTTGAGGTATAAAGAGGTATAATACATACTTTTTTCTTTGGCCATAATATGCATACATGTTGGAAATAAACTTTGAAGAAAGTCAAATAAAATTTAGATTTACCTGTAGATACATTGTTACATACAGTTTTTGTACAGTTTTCATGTTGCAGGAAGAAATGTGAAAAATCACATAAGCACACTGTCCAATAAACTTATTTTAGATAAGCCGTGTTACTCAGTGTGCTACAGGCATAGCTTACATTCTTATAAAACTTTCATCAAATTGTGTATTTTACAAATTACATAATAGTTATTCTGGGTTTTCCATTGCATAAGAAATAATGTAGATGGTTGTTCAGTATATGTTTTTCTCCTTTAAACAAATGACAATGCAGATTTTCTAAGTAGTTCTGTGAGCTTTGATAAGTTATACACAGTAGAGTCTTAAACATAACAAAGAATTTTCATATCTCTAGGGTTCCTTTCATAAAACATACATAAGTAAAAGAAATGGGAGAGTTTTATTTGGTCATTAAGAGGTGAACTCTTTTATCAACCCTATTTTCTCATACTTTGTCTGCTATAAACACTATTCAAGGAAGACTTCTACTTCCCAATCAGAAATTGTTGTTGCCTTTTAGCAAACAACAATTTATCCTTGTGTTAAGCTGAATCCCTCTCTGTAAGACAAACATGTCTTTCTATTGTTCAGTTAACAGTGAAAAGATGTTTAATGAGGATCCACAAGTACACAAACTTTTATAGAAATTTCTATCTCAGTATAAATATTTAGAATATATCAAAATACTTTTAGAAAATGAAAATCTAATTTTAAATAATCACCAGAAAGATATAGATTTCACAGGGAAGCCTACAGACAATCTAATTAAAGTAAAATCAGTACATCATATATATTTCTGGGCACATACAGCAAATATGACACACAGGAAAGCAAAAAAGACAGACCGATAGAAACATTCCAAATTTGGCAAGGGGTCGAAGAGAAAGGTGTGGGGCAGCCTTTGACCTGCCCAATACAAAACAGTGCCAGATATCCAGACATATTACAAGTGGTTAGCATCATCATATTTTAGCTTTAGAAGAGACTTCAGAGGTTATTTGGCCCAAACTTTACCTGAAAAGGAATGCCATATAACCTCCAATTAGATTGTGAGCTCCTCAAGAGCAGAGACTATCTTTTGCCTTTCTTTGTATCACCAGCACTTAGCACAGTGCCTGGCACTTAAGAAAAGCTTAGTTAATATTTGTTAACTGGTTGTCATAGAGAATCACAATAAAAGAGAACTTATTGCTTCTTGGGACAGCTTATTCTATGTTTGTACAGCTATAATTTTTTTCATTAAATGAAGGAGTCTTAAACTTTTTGGAGTTATGAACTCCTTTAGAAATCTTTTGAAGGCTATGGACTTGGCAAAACAGAATTTTTAAATGCATACAATAAAATGCGTAGGATTACAGTGGACATCAATTATAATGAAATACAGTTATCAATTTAAAAAATAACTCATGGACCCTAAATTAAGAACCCTTGTCTTAAATCAAGCCAAAATTTGCCTCTCTATAATTCTCACCCATTATTCCTATCTCTGTTCTCTGAGACCAAGCAGAACAATGATCTCTTTTTTAGGTGACAGCTGTTAAAAAAAAAAAACTGAAGAAATTTACCATTCCTTCTACATGGAAGCTTTCTCTTATCCAGGCTTTTCTCAAGTTATATCAACTGATAATCAAATGTTATGGTTTCAAGTCTCCTCATGATCCTGGTCAATCTCCAGAAAGGCAATAGCATATGATTAGTGCATAGAATACTGAATTTGAAGTTAGGATAGCCTGGACCCGAATCCTATCTCTGATACTTATTAGCTATGTAACACTAAACAAATCACTTCATCTCTTTGACCCTCAATAATTGCTCAGTTTTCTCATCTATAGGATGACAATAATAATAGTACCTATCTCACTGGAATTTTGCAAGGATCAAATATATGTATGTAGATAATGTATGTAAATCCGATAATGCATGTAAAAGCAGTTGGCACAACTTAAATATAAATGCTATATAATTGTGAACTATGGTGACTCGAGTAACGATGTCCTGGTCTCTCAATGTCCTTCACAAAATGTAGTACTCACAATAAATACAATATTGCAGATAAGATCTGATACAGGAAGACTATTTAGGGACCCGTCCTTTCTTATTCTGGACACATACCTTAATGTCAAGTGATCCTATTGACTTATTTAAAACTTAAGAGTCTTCAAAAATTCCCAGATAATTTTTACATTAACCTCTGTATGGCTATGCCATATCCATCCTTTATTTGTGCAGCTGATTTATTTTTAGAATATGATGTAAGACTTTGCATTTATTAATACTATATTTTACCTTACATTAGAACAGTCCATCATTTTATTTTGTTGAAATATTTTTTGTTCCTGATTTTGTCATCCAACATGATCTCTATCTTCTGTAAGCTTTAACCCATCTGCAGATTTGATAAACATGCTATCTTTGCCTTCTTCTAAGTCATTGATAAGAATATAAACACTGTAGATCTCCTTCCAGGGTGATATCAATCCATTAAGCACTACTCTTTGCCTCTGGTCATTCAATCATTTCTGAATTTATTTATCTATAATATTTTTAGTCAATATCTCTTCATCACATTGACTAGAATACCAAAGAATATTCATCAGATGGTTTTCTAAAATCCTAGTATTCTCCATGCATAACTTTCCCCTGATCTATCAGTCTAATAATTTGTTTTTTTCTCAAAGTTAAGAAAATAATGTTAGTCTGGTAGTTAATAATTATAGCTAACATTTCTACAGTGGCCAACTATGTGCCAGTCACTGTGCTAAAAGCTTCACAATTATTATCTCATTTGATCCTCAGAATAAACCTGGGAGGTAGGTGTTGCTATGTTATTATGATCCCCATTCTACAGTTTAGCAAACAGGCTAAAGGAGATTAAGTGCCTTGGCCAAGGACACACAGCACTCCACTGCATCACCTACCTGCCTTAATGTCCCCAAGCTGGTTCTTATATTTACTAATTCCCTTCTTCTGTGTGTATCTTTTTTTTTGTTTTTGTTTTTAATCTAAGTCACCAAGTTTCCTATTTATCTGTAATGGCATCATTAGCAAGAGTCCCATTTTACCCTCACTGGAATTATCGGTGTTTCCACTGTCAGAATTTTATTATTTTGAATTTGCCATCCTTTTTAGGACAACTTTCATGCAGAATTTTAGGCCATGGTACCCATTTGATCTTTCTCTGGATTTTTTCACATTTATTTTCCCAAAATTTAGGTTTTCTAACAGACTGTTTGAATTTCTCCTTCTTATCTATCATGAATTTTTTGAATACAATAATCATTTTCTCAAAGGTTCCTTCCAACTCCATTTCAATAAATAGGGAGGCTAGGTGGTACAGTGGATAGAGCTCTGGAATTTGAAGGACCTGAGTTCAAATATGGCCTCAAACACTTTTTACCTGTGCTACCCTGGGCAAATAACTTAACTCTGCCTCAGTTTCCTCACCTGAAAAAGAGCTGGAAAAGGAAATGGTAAAACACTTCAGTATCTTTGCCAAAAAAAAAAAATCCCAAATGGAGTCATGAAGAGTCAGACATGACTGAAATAAATCAACAAAACTATCTCAACCTTACTGTTCAGAATCAGGTCCAGAATGACTGTATCTTTCATAGATTCCTCTGGTTTGGGGGGAATAATATTACTTTCAGTTCAAATCACTGACTACTTCACTTCTTCAACAACAGCATTCCCACTCTGGAAAATTTCTACTCCTAACCTGATCCCTGCTTTCAGGATTGGTGAGTTTCCGACCCAGACCAGTATCTCATGGAAAGGTTCTAGCAATGCCCATTTCACTTCTGGCTTAACCCTTTGGACTGCTGCACTACCTCACCAACAGCATTGCCTCCTTCCCTTACCTTCTCTCACCTTCTTTCCATTTACCCCTTTATGTGTTCTCTCTCCCCATTAGAGTATTTAACTCATTGAGGATAAGACTGCCTTGTTTGCTTGATTTGTATTCTGGGTAATTATCACAGAGCCTGGCACATAGAAAGTGATTAATACATGTTCTATCTACCATCTATTATTAAGCAAATTCAATAATTTACCATTGGAACCATTTCTTAGGAAACTAGTCTTGTTATCATGGACTCCTGGTCTACCCATCTAACTCCAAGCTCCCATTTCAATTATTATGCATCCTGTTGCTATTAATTGGGTAATTCTCCCTTCCATTCACAATCTGTCCTATTCATTTGTTTTCTATTTTGGCAGATTTACCAAGGGAAAATGGGCTTATATTACATCACAATACATTTAAATTAAACAGAAATAATACTTTCTTGACAGTCAGGGAGATCAGATGCTCTGTGATGGACTCCTCAAAGAGGTCACGTAATCCTTGTATCTGCATTTCTTCAAAAACAACAAAGAACATGAACTATGAGTCTTGGAGAATTTAGAAATTCATTTGCACATGAGCTGAGAGATAAACCTAATAACTTTTTATGGTTCCTTCTAGTCATAGGATTTATATAGAGTGTTTAGAAGCAAAACAAAGATGTGAAAACATGTAATATCTAGCAGAGTGCTATGTACCTAATAGCAACTCAAAAACTATTTCTGAATGAATGAAAGAAGTGATACATAAATGCCTAGTAATCATCTGATAGCTAGATGGCATGGGGGATAGAGCTCCAGGACTACAGTCAGGACTATCCGAGTTCAAACCTAGCTTCAGATATTTACTAGCTATGTGACCTTGGACAAGTTACTTAACCTCAGTTTCCTCATCAAAAAAATGAAGATAATAATAGCACCCATCTCTCAGAGTTGTTGTGAAGATCAAATGAGATAATAATTGTAACATGCTTCCCATACTTCCTGGCACATAGAAAATGCTATATAAATATTATCTATCATTCTTTAAAATATTTCATATTTTAAGACAGTATGGTTCTCCCATTTAATGATAGCATGGTCATGATGTCTTGCCCTTCCTAGTACTCAAAAAATATTGCAAACTCATAAAAGCCTTGACTTAGAATAGGGGGGATGGTTACAGACTGTCTACTACAGCCCCTTCATTTTACATATGAGGAAACTGAGGCCTAGAGAGGTTAACTGACTTGTTTAAGGTCACACAGGTAAATAAGTTGGATTAATTTGAGCCTCAGTCTTCTGACTCAAAAGCCACGACTCTCTACACTACATGCCATGCTTTCTCTCAAATGGAAGTAATAAAAACATTTGCCCTTGGTCAAGTAATAGAATGGTATTTATTCTAATCCATTTCATTCCTACAATGTAGCCCTCTACCAATGCAACCATAGAGGACAGGCCAAGATAAGTGTTATTGGAGTGGTACAAAGTGATATAGGCATTTGAGGAATAATTAATTCAATCTTACTCATTCTATTGACATCTCCTTCCAGTGTTTTACAATTGGGAGAATCTTTTTGATTTTCTTATTCAGATTGGGATACTCATCCTGGGTTCAGGTTGCATTTCTGTCCCTAAGCAGTCTTTAACTTAGGTTGTTCCCTGGACATTCCATAATTGTATTGCCCACTAAACAAATTATGCTGCACAACATAGATCCTAAGTTTTAAGTCTCCTTTAAAATAGACCTATCCTTGAAGTGTGAGTCTGTGAATCTGGGTTCCACTCACTAGTTATATGACCATTGACAGGTTGCTTAGGATATCTGAGACTCAGTTTCCTGATCTTCAAAATGAGAGCGGTGGAATATATAATCACCATGTTCCCTTTTCCAGTTCTAAAATTCTGTGAAAAGATGAAACAGGAGATTCATTCTGCTCTCAGTCTTTTCCTCTGGTGTAGTCACTTCTTCTGATAGCAGGTGGGGCAATGCCAGGGAAAAAGTACAGGCCGTCCTCATTGGGCTTGGGGTTTTAGAACACCTACTGCATTGCCCAACAGCTGTCACTTCAAAGTCAGTCTGCTTCAATGGCAATTGCAGAATGCTTTACTCTGGGCACTCACTTTCTGCTGTGGGGTTCTATTAGGCAATCACAGTGTAGCACAAAGTCAGCATCTGAGCCAATCTGAGCAATTTTCAGGGGCTACTCCAAAACATGAGGGCTTTCCCTTTTATTCTCCTCTACATGAAGAGGGTTTTGAAGGACCTTGTTCTTTTCCATGCTTCCCCCTCTTCCCAGGTGCCCAAGGTATTAACAATATGGTTAAAAAAAAGAAGAAAAAAGGAAAAAACAAAGAGGACAGCAACATTTATATAGTGCTTTGCAGTTTGAAAAGCACTTGTCTCACAATAACCCAGTAAGTTGGGCTTTTAGGATGTCCAAATATCATTCAGTTCAAGTTATTCATTTACAATATGTTAAGTGCCCATTAGGAAGCACCAGGAACTGAGTTACATGTTGAAAATACAAAGACAGATGTGTCATACAACTTGCCTTTAAAGATATTAGAATCTATGGGAGTCTGGGAAAGGGGAGCTAGGTATCTAATGGAGGGATAGTGAGATAAGTAAAAAGGAGAAACAATTTCAAAGTTAGAGAAGAGCCAAGGAGAAAGTGCTTTGAGAAATTTGAGGAGGGGAGTATCATTTTCACCAGAAGCATCCAGAGGAGTTATCATAAAGGAGGCAGTACCTTCAGTGAATCTTGAAGGAATGAAGGGATTGCTCTATGGTTTATTCTTATGCGAGGCCTCAAGTGAGAATAGGATCTCTATTTATAAAGCATTCAACAGGGAACAAAATGTTAAAAGTCTGTAACACATTGTGCCCCCATTTGGGGGGGGAGCACAGATACACTACAGTGTTTTGCCATTTCTTTCTCCAGATCATTTTACAGATGAAGAAACTGAGGCAAACAGGGTCAAATGACTTGCCTAGGGTCACAGAGCTACTAAGTGTCTGAGGCCAGATTTGAACTCAGGAAGGTGAGTCTTCCTGGGTCTAGGCCTAGCACTATAACCATAGTGCCACCTAGCAGTGCCTTTAAAGTCTTGTAAGATAGGCAATATGATTATCACTATCTCTATCTTACAGATGAGGAAACTAAGGCTCAGACAGGTCAAGTAATTAAGTCACATAGCTATTAAGTGGCAGAAGGTAGATTCATGTTCATGTCTCCTGGTCCAAATCCAGTGCTCTTTTAATAACAATTGCTAACATTTAAATAGTGTTTACCATGTGCCAGGCACTGTGCTAAGTGCTTTATAATTATTATCTCATTTGATCTTCACAATAACCCTGGGAGGTTAATCCTATTATTATTCTCATCTTTACAGATGAGGAAACTGAGACAAACAGGGGGTAAGTGACTTACTCAGGGCCACACAGTCTGAGGCTGAATTTGACCTCAGGTCTTTCTAGGTCTGGAGCTCTATCCACTGTGGCACTTAGCTGCTTCATTATGCTTCCTCTCCAGCAAGGACATTAGACTGCTGCTGTTTCAGCACTGCCTAAATATCTTGGGCAGAAGGCTCTGTGTGTCCCATATCAAAGAAAAGGGATGGCAGCATCAATGATAGGCAACCATGCCTCATGGCATTCCTTTGTGTTGAGCCCTCAGTGCTCGCCTGGAAAGGCTGCTTCAAATTTGGAAGCAGGAAAAATAAAAACAAATTGGGTTTTCATGGCTACTTAGATGAAAGTGTAAAGAAGGTTAGACTGGGTCCTGTCTGCCATGATGAAATGACTAAGATGCATGTCTACGTCCAAGAACATGGTCTGGCATTACCAACTCTTTGGAATAGAGTACTCCTGCCACCTGTATTAGTAAGGTGAGGGAACTTGGCTCCCAGAGAATTAATGTTTAGTGTTGGGCATGTATCACTCTGCTTCTGAATAGAAACCTTCCTATTTACTGGCATGTGCTCCCTTGCTCTATTCCTTCCTCTATCAAAAGCTTCTCCTGCCGTGCCAAATACATCCCTAACCCTGGAAGGCAGCCTGTGGGAACAGGTTTGTCCCAGAAACAGGCTCTTCCTCCGATAATTAATATCCCTAAAATTAGTCTGTATTTGCCTTATGGAGATGAGGCAATGTGGTGGGGTGAATATAAAGCTGGCCTTGGAGCTAAGAAGAACTGAGTTCAAATACAGCCTCTAACACATATTGATGATATACTTTTCTAAAACATGCTATATATTTAGCATGTGATTTATATATATAGGAATATTGGAGTACATGTATCTGTGTTTATCAATACATATGTGGGTACATTGCTTTTTTTTTTTGAAGGGGACTGATGACATCATGGGGTGATGTCTTGACTCATGTGTGAATTGGATTTAAGTGAGGCAGAGTTGCACGAAGTTATCAGCCTCAAGCTCTCTATCAGAGTCATCAAAGTCTGGTGGCAAGACAACAGTCAAGACAACTGGTGATAGCCCAGAATGCAGTGGATAACCTTGGTGTTTTCAATGTCTGACCAAGTTCTAAGTGCTCCACAGCACCTGCTTCTGTCACCTTTATGGCCATTAGAACAAATTGTTCTCATATATGTCTATTCTACCAGTGGAAATCTTCACATGCTTAGGGTAGACATCCCCCTAAACTCACCTATGGGTCTGTACCCTCAGGTACCCTCAACTTGGGTTAGTCTGTCTGCTAAGATGGTTTATCCAGATGTGGCCACTGCATGTACTACGCCTTCCTGGAGGCACAGGTGAGATTTGATTGAAGGTGGACACCAAAGATAGATGAGCAGCCCTGAAAAGGGCTGGGCAAACCCTCACACCAGAGGTGCTAGTCCTCCCTGAAAACCCCATACACCTCCATTTATGTACATATGAATATAATGAATGTGAAATTTCAGCTTAATGGCTGCTGTCATTTTTAAGTCACGTTTTTCCCCTGTGATACATCTTTTTGTCCCCTATAACACCTGTTTTAGACGTGAAAATCATTTGTTCTGATTTCTTTTCTTAAAATTCTTTTTGTGCTCTTATCTTGTCCTGTATCTCAATATATAGAAGCAATAATAGGAGTAATTAATGTTTTGCCATTTCACTTCCAGTTTACAAAATTGAAGTGTTAGATGATCAAATCCATCCAGTATCTGCAATTAGCACCAGTTCTGCAGCTGCTCTCCTTTCCTTTGCTAGAATGCATGCTCCTTTCTTGGAGCTGCTGTTTCATGTAATGCACGTGATGTTCAATCCTCAGAATACATCTTCCAAATAAATGTGGCTCTTTTTTTTTCTCATCAAGGCCAAAATGAAGAGGTGCCACATTGAGTTTTTCAGAATTAAAGTGATGCTTTTAGAACCCGTATTTCTGTTACAGGGGATGGAGTCAGCAGCTTTGTCAGTTTCACTCATTGTTACACTATACTTTCCAGATGTTTAGATGTGGAAAGGACAGGAAACATCATGACTTGAGTGGCATTTCTTTTTCACCAAAAGAGAGGATGAATAATAATGGAGCCACCTTGGAACTGTGGGGTTATCTATCAGGTTCCCACAAAGATCTTCAGAAAAATTACATGCATATGTCTTCAAGAAAAGATACTGCCATGAGCAATTTGGGGGTAATTAAAAAATGTGTTACAACTCATAGAGATACTTAATATTTGAATAAAACACAAAGAACCTTTTGTTAATCTGAGCCTCAAAGCTCTTTTGTCTATATGCTTAGATCCCAATGTCATTAATATAATTTTGCAAGCTTAAAAATATGACCATTGTTGAAAAACACTTTCTACTAATGATATCTAATGAGACTTTTTTTGTTCATAAAGAGCTCTTAAAAATTAAACACTTCCACACCTTCTCAAACACACATACTTCAAATAATAAGACTCATAGAATTTTAAGACCTAGAAGAAAACCTCAAGTTCACTTACCTCAATTGTTTCTTCTTCTTCTTCTTCTTCTTCTTCTTCTTCTTCTTCTTCTTCTTCTTCTTCTTCTTCTTCTTCTTCTTCTTCTTCTTCTTCTGCTTCTTCTGCTTCTTCTTCTTCTTTTTCTTTCTAAGAGAGGCTTAGCTTCATTTCAAATAAATTATATCCTGGTGTTTTATGGCTGTTGCTTTTCATGGTGCCTGTCTTCTTTTTAGTTTACATTTTATAAAACATCAGCTTCATCATTAATGCCAGTCACCAGGTCATCTACCTGACTAGATCTATGGGGCAGTCTCACACTATTTTTTGCCTCCTTCAAGCTGGAGAGAACACTGACATCTAGGTCCTCCAGAATCACACCTGCAATTTTCACCAAGAAACAAAGAAAGGCTGCTCTACCTTCATTTATTTTTTCTAGGAATCAATTACAATGAAAAATCATGAACATGTCCAATTATGTTACCTTTTTTCTTTCAGAGAGTGGTTAAGTTGGAAGCCTTTAAATTTGTTTTAAAATTCTACTTTAGGGGATTTATTTATTTTTTATTCTCAACTTATCAAACTTCAAATGAGATGGACATTTCTATATGCAAAGTAGAAGCAAAAAGAGGATTATACATGAAAGTATGGGTTTCTATTATGGGAAACTTATGTTTCTTTTAAAATATATAACAAATTCAAGATGTAATTTTCTCAGCTTTTCTGTTTAATTGTGATTCTTTCTGGCCTGTCTTCCATACTTTTTGGTGCATTTTTGAAAGGTTACTTTTCTTTTTTTTGTTCTTTTTGAAAGAGAAAGGTCTCTTTCTTTTCTTTTTTGTTCTTTTTGTTCTTGCCACCATATACTATCCATATCCCACTTTCATTAAGAGAAAAAAAGAGAGAGAAAAACATATATTGTTTATATAGATTGACAGAGTTAGATATCTATAGACATACTTATAGATATTTACCTCTATCTATATCTATGAGTATTTTCTGAAAGTATAGTGAAAGAAAAATTACCATAGGCTCAGACACACTAGAGAGCACTAAGACAATGCATTTGCAAAGGACTTCTAATAAGTCCATTTCAAAGAGGGAAAACAGAGAAGTGCAAAATGACCGTTCAATATGTTCTGGCAATAAATGTTTGTTTATATTTCCAACCAGAAGTCTCACTTTCTATTAAAGTTTTCTGGAAGAGTCATAAGAACAATCCTGATTTTTTTTTTTACTTATAAAGTGGACTTGTATGGCAATATGGATAGAGGATAGAAATTTGGCCTCATAGTCAGAAAGATCTATATTCAAATACTACCTTTGACTTATACTACTGGGTGATCCAGAGTAAATCACTTCATTTTTCAGTGTCTAAGCAACTCTCTAAGACTTGAATCACAGAAAAGTGGTCAAACTGCATTGGTAGAAGTTCTTCTTCAAGAGCTCCCCATATTGATAAAATCACAAATCCAATCCCAAACAAAAATTATAGTCTTATGCAAGACAACTAGGGAGTGACATAAATATTCAAGAACAGTAGGGAGCTTCTGGAAAGGAGAAATGCTTCCCTCTGGGCCTCAGTTTGCTCCTCTAGAAAATGACATGGTTGATCTCAATGTTTTGTAAGTTCTTTATAGCTTTAAATTAATGACAATCCCCTCCACTTTTCCTCCTTAAATCAATTCCTAAACTTGCCAATAAGAAGTGAGCATAGATCAAAACCAGCAGAATGTTATATTGGTCAGAATAGCTAGAAAAAAATACAGATGTGGACAGATAGGCAGCTAGGTGTTCATCTACTCATACCATTGAAACATGTGTGTGCTAATTATTACAAATTTTTAACAATTAAAGTGTTTTAGGGATGAAATGGAGTAGCCTGTCTCTTTTAAAGAGCATTAATTCTGAGTGGGCAATTAATCATTTGAACTTTCTTCAATATAAACCTTTAACTGCAGTCAGGACAATCTTCTAAGTGATTCCCATATAAACTCCTCCCCTTAAATAATCTTGCCTCTTTGTTCATCAATCAGCAAAGGCGAAACTGAAGGCTTACTAGGTACAAGGTACTACTTATGCATCAGTCAGTCAGTCAATCAACATTTATTAAATACTTATTATGTGCCAGGCACTGTGCTAACCACTGAGGATACATTGAAAGGGCAAGAAAAAAAAGGCAAACAAAAACAGTTCCTGCTTTCATGGAGCTCATAGTCTAATATGGGAGACAACATGCAAACAATTATATAAAACAAGTTATATGTAGGAAAAATGGAGATAATCTCAGAGGAAAGGCACTAATGTTAAGAGATACCTTTGGAGGTGGCAAAATGTACTATATAATATGTGGTTTCTGATCTTAGAGAGCTTGTAGTTTAATTGGAGAGAGAAAATACATACACACACAAACACTTATATATGTATATAGAAGTATATGTACATACACATATACATATGTATGTGTACTCATACACATGTATACACACATATATACATATGTATGTGTGTATACAACATATATGTATATTTATAGACAAGAGAGCATATGGCAAATGACAAATTACATGTGGATAACTCAATATTAAATAGATACAGGAATTGACAAGAGTCAGTTCTTTTTGTAAGTTAAGGTAGTCACAGAAGCATTCTCATGTATACTGGACTTAAGCTAGGCTTCTGAAAGAAGCTAAAGATTCAGAAGGGGGAGGAGGGGCTCCCAAGTATGTGTGGGAGGAGTAGAAAAGGAAGATAGTGTAAACAGTGATATAAGAGGATTGCCTTAGGCAATTAGTAATAGGAGATATGCTTGAAAGGTAAATTGGGAACAAGCTGTAGGCCTGTCATGTCAGGTTCAGGAGTATGAATATTATTCTATAAGCAATAGGGAGCCATTGAATATTACTGAAGAGATGAGTGATGTGATATTTTAGGAAATCTAATTTGCTTGCTGTGTTCAGGACAGACTTGAAGCAAAAAAAAAAAAGCCTAAATGTAGAAGAACATTTCAATGCTATTACAATAGAACAATCAAGATGCAATAGAAGCATGGTATTGACAGGGATGGAAATGAAGGGAAATTATGGAAAGTAAAAATGTTGCAAAGGAAATACTCAGTGTCTGAACGTATATTTTAGGAAAGGTACAGGGAAGCATTAGGAGGACTCTATGGTTTCAAGCTAGGAAAAATAAAAGTAATAAAACTGACATTCATAATCATATCTGTAATGGGGACTATTTGAAGGGATGTGAAGTAGAGGATGATGGATGAGCTTCTTCTTAGGATCTGACCTAGTCCCATTTGTATCCCTCCATCTTCTTTCAGTGATTATGAGTTGAATTTTCATCCCTAGAAAGCCAATTCCCAAATCTATGACAGTAACCTTCCTCCCATCTCACATTTCAACTTCCTGCCAAACATCTCTATCTGGATGTCCTATTGGCCTCACAAATTCCAAATACACAAAAAAGAACTGTATCATCTACTCTTTTTCTCTACCCACAAGAATTTGGTAGCTCAAATAATGACAGATCAGAATAAGATATGGACAACTCAAGAGTGACCTGGGTACCCCTCAAATAAAAAACACCTAGAGGAAAACCATCATCATACTGGTTTGATCCTTTGTAAGGATCTATGGAAGAATATAGAAACAAACCACACAGAACATAGGACACAAAGAGATACGGATGACTTTTGATTTGGGTCAATAGCAGGAAAGGTCACTTTAAAGAGATCACAAAACCACCAAAATAATGAAATTAGTCTCCTCACTCTGCACAGTAGATAAGGCAAATTATTATGTTTAAAATATAATCATGAGAGGCCAAGTAACCTATTGTATTATAGTACTTAGTGATTATCACCATCTTTAAGAATTGAGATGAAATCTAAAGAAAACAATGCAAAATGGGAAGGTGACAGCAATGAATTGGATACCTTGACAAATCTCAGTAAGTCATATTCCAAATGTAGTTTAATTAGATATACTTTTGAAAAATGAATCATAGACTATAAATGGTTATACAAATTATTGAGACCAAAAATTAATCCTTTCCCTTCAAATATTTAAATAATTCTGGAAACAAAAAAATATGGAAAATGGTCTTAATTAACCTCAAAAAAAATTTAGTAGTATGACTGCAGATTTCAAGAACTATAAATTAGAAGGTTGTTCTTTAGTACATCATTTCACAAGGCAATTGTTTAGCTTTTCATTTCATTTAATTTTGGTGCTGGATAGATCTGGGCAACTTATGAAATGTTGGTAGGCAGAAGCTTGCCTCTGACAGTTGTTCTAGTTCTAATAGAATCTCAATATGAATTTCTTGATTAATAATGACAAATCACATATTATAGACTTTTTTCCTTTTGTAGTGAGAGAGGTACCTAACACACCATTAAGTCTGTCAATAAATGATTTGATCTCCAATATAATCAAATTCATAGCTTAGGCCTATCATTCTTTTTTAGTATCTCATTGTTGCTGTTCAGTTGTTTCAGTCATGTCTGACTGTTCATGACCCCATTTGGGATTTTCTTGTCTAAGATAATGGAGTGGTTTGCCAGTTCCTTCTCCAGATCATTTTCCAGATGAGGAAACTAAAGCAAACAGGGTAAGTGACTTGTCCAGGGTCATAAAGCTCTTAAGTGTCTGAGGATAGATTTGAACTCAGCAAAATGAGTCTTCCTAACTCCAGGTCTGGCATTCCATCCACTTCACCACCTAGCTGCCCAGTACCTTGGTACTCTGACTTTAAAATTTTAGGTTGCCCTACACTGGTTTCTAAAGGTTATCTATAGACTCTGCTCAAAAGTAACATGAAACAAAAGAAATAAAACATTCTTGTTTTCCTGATTTTCCATAGTCATTTAATTTTATCAACTATAAGGTATCTTTGAGATCATCTAGTTTAGCCCCTTGGTTTACGTTATAAAAGAGGATAATGAGGCCAAGGTAAGGAAGGGAATTTGTCCATGTCATACAGGTATCCAATGGCAGATCTAAGATTAGAACCCATATGTTCTGACTTTTAGGAAGTCAGTAGTCTTTTTATCATAACATGGTTTTCTTAAGTTAAATTCCAGAAGTAAAGAAAAGAGAGAGATCTGCTTATATCAGTCCTCTGTTCAAAAGTCCTTATTGGCTATTTACTGCACACTGAGAAAAGTTAAGACTCTTTTTCTGGAAATCCAGACCCTCCACTTTTTTTTCCCAATCTTATCATGGTCTAATTCTCCATGTACCCTCTCTGCCTGGTAAAATGGCTTATTATTTGTGCCTCATACACTGGGCATTCTCAACCTAGTCCCTTACCAGCATTGTTTCTTACATTTGGAATGTCCTCCCTTACCCTGCTGAAGTCCTATTCATTATTTACATTTCTCCTCAAGTATCACCTCCTCCCTAAAGCCTTCTCTGATTCCTATGTGTGTAACAACACACTGGACTTCTTGCAGTACTTTGTTTTATACCCCTGGAATGCTCTTATGGGATGATAGCTTTGAAGTTGGAAGGAAGCTTAGAGGCTATATAATCCAATCCCCTGATTTAACAGACGAAGAAACTGAGACTTGCCTAAGGCCACACAAGTAGTAAAGCACAAACAGGATTTGAATTCAGTTCCTCTGACTCCAAATAGAGAACTCTTTCCACTGTACCACACTAGGTTTCTGTGTTTGTGCCTAGTCTGTCTACTAAACTATAAGCTTCACGAGGTCAGGAACTGTGTCATATCTATCATTTACAGCTCTCTTAGAACCTGTACTTAGCAAAAGTTGAATAAATGCTTCCTGAATTGAAGTCTGGAGGAGAGCCATGAAACTAGAACATACCTCACACTTCTTTCTATTTCACATGAAGTAACAAGTTTGTTCATGTAAAATTGGACGTCAAATACTCCATCACTGAGAAGAGAAAAGTCAGAAACAGGAGTGTTATTGGATTTTAAAAAATAATAATAACAAAAATCAAGAACCAAAAAAATGATACTCATCGTAAAAAAGAATCGATAAAAAGAGAATTTGGACTAAAATAAAAGAAAGAAAAGCATTCATTCAATTGCAGCAGTAAAATAATGAGTGTAGAACTGTTTAGCATGCAAAATCATGGAAGCAACATCTACTGGATGGTTTGCATTTTATCTTCCTGACCTTTTTTACTCCAGAAGACATAACTTTCCATGTAATGCATACCACAACAGGGAAGTGCTACAGTCTTACAAGCAAAACTCCACGTGACTAGAGACAAAAATTGAGCTACCCTCAAAGGAAAAAAAAAATTGGTCAACTACTAGACAAATGGTCAAAACGATATTCAAGAACAGGTCTGCACGGTACACAGGCTATACATGTGAAACAAACTGAGTTTGAGTCAAATATACTTTGTAATCCTTCTCTGTAACATGAATCAAAAAAAAAAATAAAAATAAGAAATGCTAGGTCTCATTGGCATTTCCAGCTCAAAATAATCAAAAGGGAACTCCTTATCTTTTCTTAAAAAGCAAAATGATACAAAACAAACAAAAAAAAGTCCCTTCTTCCAGACTTCCATATTTCTGCTAAGAGCAGGACCAACCTTCAAACATCTCCCTTATTCCACCCATCCTATCAGTTGCTAAGATCTCTCATATACATCCCTCCTACTCTCTTTACTCACACAACATCCATTTTAGTTTAGGCCTTTTCACTTCCTGCCTGAATTAGTGAATAAGTTTCCTATTTAGCCTCTCTGCCTCCAGTCTCTCTCATTGACAATGCATTGTCTACAACTGTCAAAGTGATATTCCTAGAGCACAAATCTTATCACAACACTCACTTATTAAACTCCAAAATAAAAAACACAATCTCTGTTTGGCATTTTAAAACCTTTCACCAAACCTGCTGGTTTACTGACTAATTAACTGACTGTGACTGATTGACTGGCTCCAACCTACCTTTACAGCCTTTTTAACACATTACTCCCTGACATGTACTCTTTAGTCCAGTCAGACTAGTTTTCTTTTCATTCATTATATATATATATATATATATATATACACACACACACATACACATGTATGAATGTATGCATGTATATGTGTGTGTACGTATATATATCACATCACCTTCATACTTTTGTGTTGACCCTCGATCTTGCCTGCAAAGAATGCCCCCTCTTCGTGGTCACCTCGTAGAATTACTAATTTCCTTCAAAGTTCAGCTCACATGCCAACTCCTTCACAAGTCATTCCCAACTAGCTATTAGTGCCTCTCTTAAGAAATTACCATTTTTTGTATAGCCTATATCAGATTGTACACCGTCTTGGGGAGGTTGGTAGGGAGGAAAGGAGAGAAAAATTTTAAACTCAAAAGCATATGGGGGGGGCAGCTAGGTGGTGTGGTGGATAGAGCATTGGCCCTGAAGTCAGGAGGACCTGAGTTCAAATCCAACCTCAGACCAAACACTTGACACTTATTAGCTGTGTGACCCTGGGCAAGTCACTTAACCCCAATTGCCTAAAAATTAAAAACAAAAATTTAAAAAAAGCATATGGAAGTGATTATTGATAAATCAAAATAAAAAAAATTAAGAACCTGAAACATTTAAAAAAAAGAAATTACGATTTTTATTTTGCACATATTTTGTATTTTCTTATATGGATACATATTGTATTCCTCCACCCCCAATCAAACCCTGAATAGAATGTTAGCTCTTTGAAGGAAGGAGTTGTTTCATTTTTGCTGCTATATGCCCAGAACCTAGTACTCTGTGCACCAGGCACTATGTGTCTAGGACATAGCAGATATTTCATAAATGTTTTCTGATTGGCTGATTGGTTTTGCTATTTTTTCTTTAGGCTTTATCCTGCCTTCCAATTTATGGTGGTCCATGGTATAACTAGCTACAAAGATAATGATTTATTACCTTTGTAGGATGTCTATAATGCTGAACCATTTGGTATTATTACTTTATTCTTACATATTCAACCTGGGAAGAAAATAAGTAATGAAAGTAAAAAAGTTTTGATTTTATCTAACTGAGAACTGAGGTTATCTGAGCATATAATTAAAGGAAACTTTAATGAACATGTAAGTCTAAGAAGACATTTTATTTAATCTCGGCTCCATTTTCATTATGCATAAGAAGAAAGGAATCTAGAATCTTGTATCCTGATTCCTTAAGCTCCTAACTTGTTCCAAATTTCGTTGTTTCACCTTGAGCTGTAATTCTACTTATTATTCTCCCACTTAATTAAGCCACATATCAAAGCTTAGCTGAAGATCAGAGTATATAGTTCCCCATAATAATCACCTCCAAAAACACAACATTAACTATAATTTCCCTTTTTATCTACCTTTTATTTTTGTTTCTTGTTTTGGTACCTTATAAAGAGTGTGTGTGTTTGTGTATATATATATATATATATACACACACATTTAGAGAGAGAGAGAGATACACTCTCATATATATTCTCTCTCTAGATATATATACTCTCATATATATTGAGAGAGAGAGAGAGAGAGAGAGAGAGAGAGACAGAGAGAGAGAGAGAGAGAATAGAGTACATTATAAAGCAAACAAGTGCCCTTGGAGATCATCTAATTCTAGTCACCTCATTTTACAAAAGATGAAACCAAGCCCCAGGGAGTGACATTCCCCTGATGCTTTCTGACTTATGGGCAAGATTCACTGACTGTACCTCATCCCTGGAATTCTCTCCCTCCTCTTCGCTTCCTTGAAGTCCCAGATAAAATGTCATCTTCTATAGGAAGCCCTTTCCTAATCTCCTTTAATTTTAACACCTTCCTTCTTTTGGTTACTTCTGACTTAAAGCTTGTTTGTAAATAATTGTCTCTATGTTGTCTCTCCCATTAAACGTGAGCTCCTTAAAAGCAAGGATTGTGCCTTTCTTTCTTTGCCCAGCACTTAGCATAATGTCTGTCACAAAATAGGTTATTAATAAACGCTTACTGACTGACTGCTAAATTGTGTTCGTGGCAAAGCCAGGATTAGCCCAGGTTACCTAACTTCTAATCCAGGCCTCTTTCTATTTTACTCCTTTATCTCAAAGCAAAGAATTCCCTACTAACAATCTTTTTTTTTTCTGAGAAAAGTTTAAATTTCCTCAGCGCTATCAGATCACAAGTTTGTATTGCATTATCACAGGGAAAAAAATGTTATTGCTACACCAACCTCGAGAACTGACAGCAAAGGAGGAAATCAAGTCTGACATGTAAGCAGCCAGAGCAACATCTACTACCATACTGCTGAAACTTGCCAGTCAGTGGATGCCTGTGATTTTGTTTTCCAGACTAAGCAAATATCACTTGTAACATTCTTATTATAAAAGGCCTTTAACTAATTTAAAAATGTTCTTCTTTTATTAAATAACAAAAAATATATGCTTAGGAAGAAAATTTTAAATTATCAAAGTAATTCATTAATTCTATTCTTAAAAATAAATTATTATACATCTAATACATAAACTGAAACATTTTATTTACCTCTTTGAGCCATCAACATATAACTCTGATTTAAAAAAAAATCTTTTCTGGTCAATAAATTCTTTTATACATTATTAATTACCTTATCTGAGACCCCAAATTTGTCATAGGTCTTCTACATCAGTGGAGTTAAACAAATACATATGGATTCCTGCAGGCTACATAATGAATGAGAAAACCACAAATTAACATTATCTATGTTATATTTTTTATTTATTTTGTTTAAAAAAATTCCCAGTTACATTTTAGTTTAGTTATGACCTTCACTTGGGAGTTTTCCAAGCTGAGAGGTTGAAACCTCTATTCATGTCCACAGTAAATACTAGAAATGTTTTTCTCTTTATACACAGAATCAATATTTCCTTTTTCTTAACATTAATTATAATTATGAAACATATTTTTTGTTCATCAAATATTTTATTTTAGGAGACTCTCAAAAGAAAAGACCCTCCTCCTCAGAAAGACATTCTAAAAATATCTTTGCTTTTTTCTACCTCCCTTTTAAAAAATCAACTAAAACAATTTTATGCTTCAAATAAGATAGGAAATGTTTCCCAATAAGACATTAGTCAAGAATATATCTCTATCTCTTTATCTGTCTATAATTTTGGTCCTAGGGATTGGGCAAGGGAAGGGAAGATATTGCAGTAGTTCACAGACATATTTGGTTTTCTTGTCACACTGTAAATAGAACTGCATTGTTGAAGACACAACGCATAGAAAGGCTGACTAGAATACAATTCCTCACTAGCTAAGAAGGAGAAAGAAAGAAAAGGAGGGCAGGAAGTAAAGCGGAAAAAAGATTGGATTCTGCCTCAGGAGAGACTAGGATTCAAATCCTGCTCTGGTACTTCTTAGCCTTGTGAGTGAGGGCAAATAACTTAAAGTCTCTGAGCCAGTGTTCTCATCTGTTAAATTGTAATAATATTATCTACTTTGCGGGGTTATTGTAAGGATCAGATAATATATTATATGCAAAGTGCTTTTCAAAATTTAAAGTGGTATGTCAGCTAGTATTATAATTCCTTCCCATTTGTATTCATGTATGAAACCTGTAGCTATAGAGACAAAGAGGAAATGAAGAACTGGGCAAATTATCTGGATAACAAAAGAAAGAGAATCTGCAGGTTTTATTTTATTGGTTTATATTAACTAACTGGTTGATTTCACTGACAGTATTCCCTGGGTCAGTGTTCCACTTCAGTTTCCCCAAAAGACACTTCTAAAATGGAAAGCCACACTTTTTCTAACAGTGAATTATCCTAAACACTAAAAGGTTTGGGGCTGAAATTTTCAGTCAACTCTTAATGCATTTTAATCCTGGTCAAAGGAATTTTCCTAATATGTAACATTCAATGGGAGAAGTAAAAGTTGTTTTTATAGTGGTATAATTTCCACAAACTATGAAATTGTTAATATAGTGTAACATGGTACTAGAACATATCCAGATCGCCTAAGATGAAGGGAATAGATTCTGGGAGAAGACCTTCTGTGTCTCCCTACAATGTCTGTATGTGGGGATATGGTACCCTTCTATCATTACGTGATTCTTCTCTTTTCTATGTTTGAGGTCCTTTTTTGTTTTGCAATGGCAGAATTTTAGTTCATCAATTTAGTTCATCAATTCTGCTGCTCCTTTAAAAATTTCCATTCTTACTGTTCCTCTCCCAATAAGCAAATGTAAATGTGTTTGTGTGTGTATATATACTTTTGTATACCTATATACAAACACACACATATATACATATGTGTGTATATATATATATTATATATATATTTCTGTGACTGTATGTATTTAGCCACTTGTCACATCCTAACTTTTTATTCTCCATTTCCTCCCATTTCACTCTTCAAGATAAATCCAGAGTCCCCATGTACATGTTTTTGGAAATGGCTAAATCTCTTGCTGGAATTGTGTAATCTGTTGTGTTCACTTGCAGCCCATGGTATTTTTTTTCTCCTTTTCTGATGAGTTATTTCCATTACAATAAACATTCTGCTCAGTGACATTAACTTTTCTTTTAAACAAGTCATATGAACTTGTATCAGACTTCATAAAGAATCATTAAAAGCCATACACAAGAAAAAGTAAGAAGATCATTTAGGGTCTTGCCAGTGGGTTAAGAAGAACTAGTAGTCACTTAAGGTTGATATTCCTCAGACAACAATCAGAAGGTGAACATCATCTATCAGCTGATTAAGTACAAATGCAACCTGTGGAGAAAAATTGAAAACTTTCACACCAGTTGATACACTGTCCTATAAATTTTTGTTGTGGAATGTATGTGTTTTTCCTTACTCAATACTGTTTTCAAAGGATTCATAAGGCTGTCTACGTGAACAGTAAGCAACAAATTGAGATATGTCTATACAATCTAGGCAGTCAGTTAAATCCATTATAGCTTGTTAAATGAGGTCCCATGATTGAAAAGATAGTGGAATAGTTGTTTTAAGTATAACTCTTCAACCTGACAACCTGAAAATATGGGGCTATGTGCCAAATCATGAGTAATTAAAGCAAAATCAACAAGATAAGAATGCATAGGTGTCTCACAAGTTGGCCTTACAGAATAATATTAGAGAACTATCCTCCCTAGATCTAGTCCAATGCACAAAGCATGCCCAGCCAGTGCAAGCAACCATACCACGTATGTTTACGAATGTGTCTGGCAATTTTCCAAAGCTAAAGGACCTTAGTATTCAAATGTAATGGAACTAGAAACCTAGAATTGGTCTTTCCTTCCTTCCTTCCTTTCTCTTTTGTTTCCTCCTTCCTTTCTTCCTTCCATCCAGGAAACCAGCCAGGCACTCATAGGCCCCAAATAAAAGAGGATGATAACTTGCAATATTAGGCATTTATACAGAAAAATGCTACAAGAGTTGAAGAAGGACAAATCCCCAAAAAAAGAAAATTAACTAGCAACAAGTTAGAATACAAGGGGAAAAAGAAAAGAAAAGAAAAAAGTCCAGGAGAAAAAGAATTGGCATAATTCTAGTTCTTAAACAGCTAAACTAACAGTGAAATTCATAGAAGCACAAGGAAAAACATAATAAGATTTTTTTTAAGCCACAACACAATGAATAAGCATTATACTTTAAAAGAAAGGGAACCAAGAGCCTCCATTGAAAAAGAAAATAAATTTTAAGGATTCATCCCAAATCATGCAAGAGCAGTAATAGAGAGTGCACAGAAATAATGAAAGGATGGGAATAGGTTTTTTTCTCCCCCATTCCCTCACACACACACATACACATACACACACAATTAGGTAAAAATCTGAATACCATACTCATTTGAAGAAATGGTATAAGAATACTGCTTTGAACTTCTGAGTAGAGACAACAAGATACTAATTAATCAAATCCACAGATTACTACCAGAAAAAATACTTCAGTATTTAAGGCATGTAGTGGCAAGTTTGAAAATTTCTAAATTGATCAACAACTTGTAATCATCCAAGTAAAAGGCTTTCAAGTGTGAAGAATAGTTGACTCAAACAGGCCAAGATTATTCTGAAATCAAGAGATACGTATTAAAATAGGACAGTCCAAAAAGGAAAATAAGAAAGAAATGAATATATAACCCATAATAATGTATACTATAACCCTAAGACTTATCAATTTAAAAAGTAGATTTTCAATAAAAAAAGACATCTAAAGCATTCCTTTAAAATATTAAAGGCAAGAAGATCTTGTGATTTGCAGAAACTCTTAATGGGACAGACATAAAAAAGATAATTACATATACTTATCAAGAAAGACTTAACAATTAAATCAATATCAACATCAAAATTCTGGTCCTTTTTTTGAGAAATTCAATTACAGGACAAAAAAAGGAGGGCAAAAGGAGTTCTAGAAGCTAGAATATTAAGGGAATCTTATTAAGTAAGGAAGGAGGAAGGAAGAAGGAAAAACTGAAATAACATCCTCAGGACTAAATACCAGACTCTCTCATTCATGAATCTGCATCTTTTATAGAGGAGACAGCACAGTGAGAAGATACTTGATTTAGGGGAATGAAGACACAAGACTGAGGCAGGTAAAAGGTTGACTGCACCAAGGTTGTCAGTAAGCATACAATGAATATTAGTTTTTTGTTTTTGTTTTTGTTTTTAGTCTTTCAACAAACTTGTAGTGCTGGAGAAGAGAAGAAAAAGAGTAGTATGCAAGAACAGGAATGCAGGTTGGGAAGAGAGGCTGGTGTCACCTTAGAAGGGAAAGGATAAAGTATCACTAAAGAATTCTCCCAGAGGAGGGGTGAAGATGGAGCTCTTTGGTGAGAGAAAGGGACTTCATAATGGATTTTATATAGGGGCACAATAGGAAATCACCTTCTCTGGACAGGGGTGTGATTCTCAAGATTTCATTCCCCTAAAAGAGAAGAGATGTTTGCCTCCTTAACTGTAATCAGTACCTAGTGTGGTAGGGGCGGGGCATAGATCCAGATCTAGGCTTTAAGAAGGAAGAATGGTCATATTTAAAGCAGGCGACAAAACTGGGCCTCATGACAAGTTACAGAGTAACTCCCAAGACAATCGATTTCTCCCTTTGTAAAATGATTTATCTGGGAGTGAGGCACAGCAGAAGAAGGAGAATGTGGTGAAATCTATTACACGAACATTGAAATAGGGTTAACAAAGGGTGTGCAGAAATACTTTGAAGGTAATGTTCAATGCAGGTAAAGGGAATGGTGATCACCAAATCTTATAAGCTCTCCTTGATCCTCATTTTCCTGGACTTCTTCAAAATTTTGTAATGTTAATGACTTTCTCCACATTACTATTAATGACTCTCTCTTCTATAGGCTTTTGTGACTGTGCTTTCTTGTGGTTTTCATTTTACCTCATCATTCTTCAGTCTACTCTCCTGGGTCATCATTATGAATTAACTGTGGATTGACTTTAAGGCACTGTCAATGATAACTTAGGATGTAGCAGTTTCAGTTGAGTAATGAAGTCAGAAGTCATACTACAAAAATATGAGAAATGAATAGGAGGAGACGAAGTGAAAATATTCAGAGTAGATAATTTTTAGGAGTTTGGCAGAGAGAGAGAGACAGAGAGAGACAGAGACAGAGACAGAGACACAGAGACACAGGGAGACAGACAAAGACAGAGACAGAGGGACAGAGAAAGAGACAGTGAGACAGAGACAGAGAGAGGGAGGGAGAGACCGAGAAACAGAGACAGAGACACAGAGATGGACAGAGACAGAGAGAGACAGAGACAAAGACAAAGACACAGAGACAGAGACACAGAGATGAACAGAGAAAGGGAGAGAGAGACACAGAGAAAGAAAAAGACAGAGAAAGACCCAGGAAGAGAGAGACAAAGAGACAGAGATAGAGAATCAGAGACAGACAGAGTGACAGGCAACAGACAGACTGGACAGACACAGACAAAATCCAGGTGGACATTCAGAGTCAGAGAAAGATGATTATAGAGAAATCTGTTGAAGAGATGCAAGGGGATGAAATGAATGGTACATGTAGAGGGATTGGCCTTGGTGAGGAAAAGAGCCATTTTATCATTAGAGACTAAAGGGAGAGACATCAGGGATAATACAAAAGGCTCTATGAAATACAGAGAATGGGAATAGAAGGACCTCATGGCAAATTGCTTCTCTTTTCCCAGTAAAGTATGAGGAGAGGTCCTTTGTTGAGAAAGTGGAAGAATACTTTGGTGTGGGAGTATTAAAGAGAGAGAGAAAGTTTGGAACAGCTACTGTAGGGAATGTGATAGAGAAACAGTTAGGAAGGAATAAAACTATTGTCTTGCCCAAGGGTCCAATTGGGATTAAATCAGATATATTGGAAGTAGATCCAGATAGCTCAGTTTTATGACTTCCAACATCAGTCAGCAGTACTTGAGTAGTAGAAGAAATTGATGATGGGAATAAGCCAGGGTTGAAGTTTCTAAAGACATAAACAGTGGTAAAATAAGAGGGGTAAAGGATATGAGACTAGAGAACAGTTTAATGTTGAACTGAGTAACTATAGGGTAAAAACTGGGAAGAAAACAAGAGATTAGGGTTGATGACCTAGACAAATGAAAGGACTGATCCTATGAGCAATAGAACTGATTTTTTTGAGGTTCCTGCTGCTCATTGAGTCATGTAGAAAAGTAACTTGGTGCTTTTATGTAGCTAAAAATAATAGTAGTAGTGAACAGATGTTCAAAAAATAAAGGATTATTCTTCTTATGCTTATAAAATGGATACTACACATTAATTTCAAATAAGCACTTAACAGCAACAAAAACTTAGATATTATAAGATTTATCAGGGTCAAAAACACAGGGCATTCCTAAAATTATCCATGCATCTGAATATCATTGTGTATCTATAAAAAGACAACTATTCAATATGCCTTTGTTGTTGCAATATTCTACTGAAGTCAAATGTTTTTTTCATAATAATTGTGATCAGCTGTGAATTCATGTGCTTTTATATTACTACATTCAAAAAAAGATAAATCCATATGCTTCGGAGATTTAAAAACTCAATATCAAATGTTGGAAGGCAGACTTTATGTAAATTTCACCTCATATTGATTTTTCCTTTCTATCATATTCATAGCGAAGTCAAGTCATGCAAAGAAAATCAATAACTAAACATTAGGGAGGCATTGTTCATATAAGGTTTTACCACTACTTTGCATAACCATTCCTGATAATTTATTTCCCATCTTATATATTGGGGCAAGTTGAAAAAATATGACTGAATAAATTAAAGATTTACAAAAAAGTCTAGATAGGCTCTTTCTGCTGTTTTTGTTTTTTATTCTCTGTATTTTACCAATAACAACTGCTGAAAAACACATTATTCCATAGTCACTACAGAATAGAATGGCATAATAGAACAGTGTTTTACAAAGATGTTTGCTAATCTGATAGGTTGCACATATTACTCTCAGGTTTGAAATGCCTAGAAACTTAGATAAATTCAGTAAGACATCCCCAGATTAGATATAAAGTAATGAAATTTTAAGACATAGCAAGTTTTAAAGACCATCTAATAAAGCCCAGAGTAATGTTGATTTGATTGTGTTGGATAGAGTACCCACATCAAGGAAATCACCTTACTGAAATAAGGTCATCATGCCTTTGGATTGGGGCTTTGGCTTAACATTAAAATGAACCACACTTGGGTAAGGCAATTTTATGTGCTGCCTCTCATTTTGATGATTTTATTTATTAAACCAAGATTCTTCATCAGTTTCTTTATTGTCTATTATTCTTATGTTAATTCAAATTCTTATTAGGGAAAATAGGGTGGCCATATCGTTATTGGTCCAGGAACCTCAAGCCAAAGATAATCTGTTTCTAGTTCTCTGAATATCCTCTGTTCAAAGACATATCTTGCCAAAATCAGCCTCAACTTACCTTCCTCCCAACCCCCCAGGGATTGCTCTCTTTATCAAATTTTGCAGAGACAGGTTTTTATCAAATTGCTCTATTGCTTGAGTGGTAAACATCTGAACACTCAGGCTTGCATGAGAAACAAACCTACAACTTTTATGTCTGTTCAGTAACCCTCGTTCACCCTCCTGAAGGACTAACAGCATAAAATGTTACTGAAATGATTTTTGATGTTATTTCATATCACCTGAAAGTCAAGACCAGGGATAGAGGTCAAAGTGATATCCTAGGTTTTCATGATACTGGTGTAAAGGAGTTGGGAAAGACACTCAGACAACTTGAACTGGATGGAAAACAAAAAAAGTAAAGCAAAGTATTCCAGCCACATGTCACATCATTACACCAGGTCTTCAAATGACTGTTAAGAGCAAATGCCTCATACAGTGTCCTCCAGTTTCACTGGCTACACAACCATATTTGTATCATCTTATATTTGTATTTCACATTGCAGTTGCCAAATGGCTATCCCATAAATTATTTCACAAGATCCCCAAAACAACCTTTAGAAATAGCAGGATAGATATTATTACAATCATATTACCAATAGGTAAATGGAAAGTCAATTTTAAGTAATTTGGTGACAGTCACATGAAAGTAAGTGAGAGGGCTACAGTAGAACTAGAATATGGACCTTCTGATTTATTTTCTTAACAACAATAATAAATAGCATTTATATAGCGCTTTAGGTTTGCAAAGCCCTTTAAAAATATTATCTCTCTTTATCCTTACAATTTTGGGAAGTAGGTACTATTATTATCCCCATTTTTCAGATGAGGAAACTGAAACATAGAGAGATGTGTCTGAGGGCAGATAGGAACTCATGTCTTCTCAACTCCATATTCAACACCCTATCCACTTCATTCACCTAGCTGCTTCTGCATCACAAGTATGTGCTATTTGTTCCATATATACAGTACGCCAAATTATTTTTTTCTTTTAATAGTATCTTATTTTTCCCAATTACATGTCAAGATAATTTTTAGCATTCATTTTTCAAAGATTTTGTGTTCTACATTTTTCTCCCTCCTTTCCACCTTCCCCTCTCCTCTTCCTAAAATGGTAGGCAATTTGATATAGGTTATGCATGTGTTATCCTGTAAAACATATTTCCATATTAGTCACAGTTGTAAAAGCAGAAACAGATCAAAAGAAAAAAAAACACAAAAAAGTGAAAAAGTATGCTTCGAACTGCATTCAGAGTCTATTACTTCTTTATCTGGATATGGATAACACTTTTGTTCCTGAGTCCTTGTGTTGCTGAGAAGAGCTGAGTCATTCAGAGTTGATCATTACACGATGTTGCTGATACTGTGTACAATGTTTTCCTGGTTCTGCTCATTTCACTTTGCATTAATTCATACATGTCTTTCCAGGTTTTTCTGAAATCTGCCTGTTCATCATTTCTTATTGTATAATAGTATTCCATTACATTCATATATCACAATTTGTTCAGCCATTCCCCAGTTGATGGGAATCCCCTCAATTTCCAATATTTTGCCACCATGAAAAGGCCTGCTATAAATATTTTTACATATATAAATATTTTCCCCTTTTTATGATTTCTTTGGGATACAGACCTACTAGTGGTATTGCTGGAACAAAGTGCAGTTTGTTTGCCCTTTGGGCATAGTTTTAAATTGTTCTCCAGAATGGTTGGATTGATTTGCAACTCCACCAACAGTGCATTAGTACCCCAATCTTCCCACATCCTCTCCAACATTTATAATTTTTCCTTTTTTGTCATATTAGCCAATCTGATAGATGTGAGGTGGTACCTCAGAGTTGTTTTAATTTGCATTTCTCTAAGCAAAAGTGATTCAGAGCACTTCTTCATATGCCTATAGTTGCTTTGATTTCTTCATCTGAAAACTGTCTGTTCATATCCTTTGACCATTTATAAATTGGGAAATGGCTTGTATTCTTATGAATTTGACTCAGTTCTCAATATATTTGTGAAATGAGGCCTTTATCAGAAACACTTGCTGTAAAGATTGTTTCCCAGCTTTCTGCTTTCTGTCTAATCTTGATTGTATTGGTTTTGTTTGTAAAAGGCTTTTTAATTTAACATAATTAATCTATTTTACTGTAATGCATCTTTTAGTCATGAACCTGTGACTCACTTAACTTCTCCTCCCCTCCTATTTTCCTGTCAGGTAAGATATATTTCTATATTCAACTGATTGTGTATATTATTCCCTCTTTGAGGCAGTACTGATGAGAGTAAGGTTCAAGCTATGCCTATTGTCCACCTTCCCGTCTTTCTCTCCACTCCATTTGCACTTCATGTGAATAATTTACTCACTTCTACCTCACTATTCCTTTTGCACCCAGTGTACTTCTCCTTTGCATCCCTTAATTTTTTATGTCATTTTCTCAAATTCACCTTATACCCATACCTTCTGTCTATGTATATTCCTTCTAGCTGTACTATTGGTATAGTTTTTAAGAATTACAATTATCATCTTCCCATGCAAGGACATACACAGTTCAGCTCCATTGAATCCTTTGTGTTTTCTTTTCCTTTTTAATCTTTTTAGGTTTTTCTTAGGTCTAGATATTGGAGATCATTTTTTTGTTCAATTCTGGTCTTCTCCTTATGAAAGCTTGAAACCCTTCTATTTCCTTGAATAACCATTTTTCCCTTGATGTATTATTCTTAATCTCACTGGGTTGCTAATTTTTGGTTATAGTCCCAGCTCCTTTGGCTTCTGGAATATCATCTTCCATGACCACAAATTCTTTAATGTTGCAGTTGCCAAGATCTGTGTAATCCTGATTATGGCTCCCCAAACGTTGAATTGCTTCTTCCTGGCCACTTGCAGCATTTTTTTCCTTGACCTCATAGTTTTGTAATTTGGCTATAATGTTCCTTGGAGTTTTTATTTTGTGATCTCTTTCCTGAGGTGATCAATGGATTCTTTCAATGCCTATTTTGCCCTCTGGTTCCAGTACATCAGGGAAGTTTTCTTTAATAATTTCTTGAAAGATGCTCTCCAGATCCTCCTTTTGACTGTGGCTTTCAGATAGTCTGATGATTCTGATATTGTCTCTCCCGGATGTATTTTCCAGGTCAGTTTTTTTTTCCAATGAGGTATTTTACATTTTGTTCTATGTTTTTCATTCTTTTGAATTTATTTGATTGATTCTTGATGTCTCATAGAATCATTAGCTTTTACTTGCCAAACTCTAACTTTTTAAAATTAATTTATTTATTTTTGGTTTTCAACATTCACTTCCACAAGATTTTGAGTTTTAAATTTTCTCTCCCTACCTTTCCTTCTCCCTCCCCAAGACAGCATGCAATCTGATATAGACTCTACATATACATTCATATTAAACATATTCACATTAGTCACATTGTAAAGAAGAATTAGAACTAATGGAAGGAACCATGAGAAAGAAGAAACAAAACAAAACAACAAAAAAGAGAGTGAATAAGATGCTTCCATCTGCATTCAAACTACAAAGTTCTTTCTCTGAATGTGGATAGCATTTTCCATTGCGAGAATTGTCTTAGATCCTTGTGTTGCTGAGAAGAGCTAAGTCTATCAAATTAGTCATCACACAACGTAGCTGTTACTGTGTAAAATGTCCTCCTGGTTCTGCTCCAATTCTAACTTTTAAGGAGTTATTTTCCTCAGGAAATACAAAATTTCCTTTTGTATTTTCTTTGTATTTTGTATTTCCTTTTCCATTTGACCAATTGTATTTTTAGGGAGTTGTTTGTTTCAGTGGATTTTTGTATCTCCTTTTCCATTTGGCCAATTCTACTTTTTAAACATTTTTTTCCCTTTTTCCAAGCTATTGACTCTTTTTTTTCATAATTCTTTTGCATCACTCTCATTTCTTTCCCCAATTTTTCCTCTACTCATCTTATATGATTTTTAAGCTCCATTTTGACCTCTTTCATGAGTTCTTTCTGGGTTTCAGATCATCTCCAGATCACCAAACCATAAGTGGTTTGGCATTGTTGTCCTATTCTGAGTTTGTGTCTTGGTCTTCCCTTTCACCATAATAACTTTCTATGGTCAGATTCTTTTTTTTTTTTGTTCTTGTTTTTTGCTCATCTTTTTTGGCCATTTTCCTTTCTTTTAGATTTGATCTCTGCTCCATGGGTAGAAGGGACACTGTTTTAGGCTTCTTGTGCCAGTGGCTGCAGGCCCTGGATGTTTACCTGGTGCTGCATTTTTGTTGCCCTAAGGCCCACAGGGGAACCTCATGTTTGGTGTTGTGCTGAGGGAGTGGCTGGTGCTGTTGGAGGCCATAGGGGTCTGGAAGCTTACCTGGTATTGAGTGGTGGTATCTGGTGTGTGCTGAGACTGGTGGAGTGCTTCTGCATTTCTCAGGGCTACACTGAAGTATGGGAGCTCTGGCCACTGGAGGCTGCCTTTTTGCCTGGAGTTTTGCTGAACCACTTAGTGGGGTGGTTGCCTGTTTGCTTAGGCACTAGTAGAGTTGGCATCTATCAGTGGTGGTTCTCAGAACTGGAGTCTGCTGGTTGCCCTGGCTACTCCGAGGCACACAAGGGTCTTGGTGCTGGTGTTTTTGTGCTCCATTACACTAAGGTTCAGGATCTCCCACTGGTTTGCTGAGGTGAATCTTGCTGCTTGCTTACTGGGACACTTCCTGTCTCAGACTATGCTTCCTTTTTACCCCAGTGAGACAGACCTTTCTTGGCTATTTTCCAAATTTCTAGGGTTAAAAGATTATTTTGCTCCATCTTTTTGCTGGTTCTACTGCTCCAGGATTTATTTTGGGGTGTTAATTTTTGGTTGTTTGGAGGTGAATATGGAAGAGTTACAACAATTTACTGCCTACTCCACCATCTTGGCTCCTGGAAGGACAGTAGTGCTTTTAAAATCACATTATGTCAATTTAGAGCAATTTCAGTGGTTCAGTGAAACCTTCACTGTATTAAAAACATTGTGGAGAAAGAATACAGAAAATATAATAAGCCATCAGAATTGTGTTTGGGTATTGGGAGAAGTATTCTTTATATTTCTTTGGAATGATTGCACAATTGGAGTTTTAGAGTTTCTCTTGTCCTATTTTGCTACTAATACTGTGTTCTAATCTATATCCTGGAGATTGGTCCTTCTTGTTGTTCATTTTAGATAAAACATTGCATACATTTGGGAATAATAATAACTTAGAATTTAATATTTTGCAAAGCATTTGTCTATCTATTACACTTGTTGAACCTCACGTCAGAGATATGACAGATGTTATAATCCCCATTTTGCAGATGAAGAAACTGAGGCTCCAAAATATTAAATTACTTGCCCAATATCACAGAGCTAGCCAGCATCAGATCTGAGATCCAAATACAAGCATCTTGAAAACTTCAATGATCTTCCCACTACTATCATATGCTGCTTCCCAGATTCTAGCACATAGTAAATGCTTAATAAATGTTTATTTACTAAGAATTAACCAAGATATTCATAGAGATAGGGAAAGGGGTTGGCTCTGTGATTTCACAGGTATAGGGAACTCCCAGGTGAGGCAAATTCACTACCAATGCAGATTGACAACTTCACTTTAACTAAGCTTTGGAACATTGTTTAGAGTACCAAGAGATCAAGTTAGTGCAGAGTCATACAATCAATATGTATCAGAGGTAGGACTTTAACCCAGGTTATTTTGGGTTTGAGGGCAGTTTTCTATCCACTGGATCACATGCCAATCCATTAATAAAAGGCTTCACTAAATACTTAGAGAGGAAATGTATTCTATGTAAGAAAAAAATGTGCGTATACATTAAAAATATCATTTGGTATTAGAATGATAAATGCCATAATTTCAGATTCAGTATCCTAATAAAGTAGTTATAGAGGCCTTGAAAAAGGCACATCAAAAACACCTGCTGATTTCACCTAGGGATAACACAAATAAATAAGGAACATTGAGCTTATTAATAATCAGTCTTAAGCTAAAGCATGGTACTTAACAGACATTTGTGAGAGATTTCATGCAAAGATTAATTGAACAAAGGTTAAAAGAGACAAATATAAACTCAACTGCTCACTTAAAACAACAAGTTCATGCCTGACTTATGTGAAGACAAAAGTAACTTGGTGTATGTGGACTGTGGGCCAAGAAACTACAGGTAACATGGCTAATACTGAACAGAAGCCAAAGGATTATACCTGAGATAACTAGCACAGCCCATCATAATTTCCCATAAATTGTTAGACCCCTGATACATATTAATAGAATATCATGCCACATCTGAGTTCTAGTCATTAGTCTTATTTTTCTTTCCAAATTACTCTTGACATACTAAACAGTTTGCCTACTGCTTCAATGAAAATCTCTTTTAACCACTGTGACTGTCATAAATGGGCATAACATATTGAGTAGCTTGCTGAATGTTCAAAGAATAATGAATTTACTAATAATTTGGGGGTATATTAAATTTTCAATATTTCACTCAGAGGCAATAAGATCTACTTAATTCTAAACATCCAGGACTTTTGGAGTTTGAATATGTGGGTGTAATAAATGTTCATCTTTTTAGCTATAACAATGGCCTGAAGGAATAACTATGTTTGGATAAGTACCTAATTCTCTGCCAAAAGTGACTTAGGCTGCCAGCATAATGTCAAAATAGTTCATTCAAATTCTTAAAAATTAGGTGAACCTGTTTTCTAAGTATTTGATTTTAAATGGCTGATTAAAGTTTTTTCCTTAACAATAGTTATTATGGTATGGTATATACATATTCCTTGAGCCTTGAGGAGAATATCTAATAAATATAGAGACCTGTAAGATCTGTATTCAAAATGTGAAGAATGATAAATAATGATGAGTGGCTAATGTGGAAATATGTTTTGCATGACTTCACATGTATAATTGATATTACATTGCTTACTTTCACAAGAAGGAAGGAGGGATAGTAGAGAAAAAGAGAATTTGAACTTAATTTTTTTAAATGAATGTTCAAAAAGTTTTACATGTGATTAGGAAACATTTAATGAAATAAATGAAAAGATATTGGAAAAAGATAAATAATTATGAATTAAATATTCATACATCATATCATCACACTCCCTGAAATAAAAGTCCTACTTCATTGTCTCATCCTGGTTTGGAATGTCACCCTGGGTTCTTAGCTGCTTTGAGTAATGGTCAGCCTAACTAAATTCAGATAGCCTCAATTACTAACAGTATGGAACCCCAGGGATGATCTTCTTGACTACTGAAATTCATGAAATCATCTACTAAATACATAGAGTTTGCAATCTCTGTCAGTAGAGAAAATACTCATACAGATAAAAATATTAAAGTTCTGAAATAATGACATATTCCAATATAGATTTGGCGCCTGCCCTCTCAAAGCTTTCAACCTAATAAAAATAGGTGATCATGGTGTTGGTGCTCATAGAAAATGACAAACAGGTCCTGTTTTCCAACTGATGCATTTCACATAAAACCTGCATGTATTCTCCTGTTTCATTTCCATTTTCTACATAATATTGTGATACTCATGGAAGAAGAGAAAGTGGGAATAATAATAGCACCTATCTCACAGAGTTGTGTTGAGGAGCAAATGAGATAATATTTGTAAAGTGCTTTGCAAACCTTAAACGCATTAGAGCTAAAATTATTTTAGAGGGACAAGCAATAGTAAACAAAAGAGCCACACATGAAACCCTTTTGTACTGGAATGACATATATATGTAATTTTGTTCTAAATACACTCAGAGTACATAATGAATACATAATATATAAACAAATATATAATACATGTATGATCTTGTTACACAATGTTAAAATTATTATTTTTCTTGAAATATAACAAGATTACCCACATTCCAAACTGAAAATATTTTGATCAACATGTGGGCTCCACATACATTATTGAAATGGCCACCGTGCCACAGTTTAATTATGTCCCCTGTAATCTGTTGATACAATTACCTTCAAGCTGCAAGAAACAGCTAAAAAGTATAATTAAGGCTTTTATTTGCCAGTAGGGGGAAAAGAGCCTCACTTAAAACTTACTTTAAATTCATTATCAGCTCTTCAGGTGAATTGAAGCTTCCAAATTGGAAAATTACCTGATATTTAATGGCTGTAGATATACATGATGGTTGAACCAATGCACATGTTCTATCAGACAAATCAAATGTATCATTTCTGAGGGAGGACTCGTGACAAAACTTTCTTTATGAATAACCTGCAACTACCTGCAAAATCTGGCTAAATTACAATTTCACTTGGAAGCCACATCAGGGCTCCAAGAATGTCATAGAAGTTTATCATAACAAAACAATCATTTGGAAGATCAGTTGGAATCATTGGAAAAATTTGGGTTCTTCATTTCCATTTAAAATACAGTTTTATGATGCTTAAGGATCTGTCAACTGCTTTACACATCAAACTATTTCTAGGTACAGTACAGTTCTTACTGGTCCTTCTTTAATATAAACTTTTTAAGTGTGAAAACAAGTAAATACCACTCCTCCCCCCCCAAAATTTTCTCTTTATAAAGTTAACCATTTTCTTAAGGGGCGGCTAGGTGGCTCAGTGGATAGAGCTCCAGCCTTGGAGTCAGGAGGACCTGAGTTCAAATCCGGTCTCAGACACATAACACACAACACTTACTAGCTGTGTGACCCTGGGCAAGTCACTGAACCCTGATTGCCTAGCAAAAAAAAAAAAGTTAACCATTTTCTGATGAAGGGGACGTTTTCAGAAAAACAAAACTGGGAAGACTTATGTGAACTTCTGTAAAGTGATGTAAGCAGAACCCAAAGAACAGTTTAAACAATAATAGCAATATTATAAAGGTAACCAACTATGAAAGATTTAATGACTCTGGTCAACACAATGACCCACCACAATTCCAAAGGACTCATGTTAAAAAACACTATCTACCTCTGAATAGAGAATAGATTTTCTCACAGTATTGATTGAAGCATGTTTTTTTTCTTTCTTTTTTTCCCAGAACATGATTATTATGGAAATTGGTTTTAAATTACTTCATATTTGTAATTAATTTTATATGTCTTACCTTCTCAATGGGTGGAGAGGGGTTAGGGAGGGCAATAAGCTATAACTTAAAATAAAATTGATATTAAAAATTAACTTTTCTGTATAACTATTTTTAAAGGCATTTGGAATTAAGTGATTGCCCAGGGTCACACAGCTAGTAAGTGTCTAAGAACACATTGCATTGTGGTACTCCTGATGTGAAAGCTGGTTGCTCTATCCACTGCACCACCTAGCTGCCCCTTGTATAACTATTTCTAATGATTTTGCTTGGCAAACTGTCCTTCATAGAGAGATACACAGTTAAGAATTGAACTAGCTCAGCCCAGGTCTAATATCACAATTTTAAAGGCATTAGAGCTAAAATTAATAAGCACTATTAATCTGAAAACAAAACAGCAAAAATAACAGCAGGGGGATGGAGAAAGGGTGCAAGGTTAACGGAATTGCAAGTTCAGTAGGAGTCAATAGTTTGATACTGTAGAAAAAATGCAATTTTAGGCTGCCTTAAGAGAGATATATGATCTAGTAGTATGAATGTGCCACAGGAGGTATAGGGTCCAATACTAAACTGCCGCTTTACTCTGTTATGACCAGAGTACATCTGAAATATTGTGTTCAGTTTGGGGCACCACAATTTAGGACAGTAAGATATCAATAATCTGGAGAATTTCCAGGGTATGGTACTCAAGATAATAAATGCTCCTAAGTCCATGCCATATGTGTCAAAATCATTGGAGGAGACTGGGGGTATTTAGCATGAAGAAGAGAAAACTGATAGAAGAAGTTGAGGGGAGGGGGTATGATGGCTTTGCTCCAGTAAGGAAAAGTCTGTCATTTGTAAGAGAGATTAAATTTATTATTTGGCCCAAGGGCAGAACCCAGAACAAAGGGTAGAAATGACAAAGAAATAAATGAAGGCTCGATGTCAGGGGGGAAAAATCCCTAACAATTAGAGCTACCCCCAAGTGGAACAGGATGTTTTGAGAGGTAGTGGGTTTCCTCTGAATGGGGTGGATGACTACTTATGGGGTATGTCATGGTGGAAATTCTTTAAAAGTATAGATTATACTAGATGGCCACTGAGGTAATTTCCAATTCTGAAAATCTGTGATTAAAGTTAAAAGGGAAGGAAAAAAAAAAACAGTGAGCAATACTATATTTATAGGACATAGAAATTCACAAACACTACCTTAGGATATAGGAAAATTCTATTCTTCTCCACGTGTTGCAAGTCTTTCATAGTTTCTGTTAGTGTCATAGGACAATATTCACCAAGTCATAGTGGTTATGTGCCAAATGAGCTGCTGTCTTATTCAATTAAGATGAGTTGCTTTAGGACAAGGCTGTCAAACAGTGATTAAGACTTGGTTAGGAAGAAGGGGAAAGGCAATGTGGTATAATGGATAGTTTCTCTCAAAGACAGGAAGATCCAAGTTCAAGTTTTCTTCCTGTGTGACCCTGGGCAAATCACTTAACCTCTCAGGGCTCTAGATAATTATTTAAGACCAGTGTTATCAAATTCAGACAGAAATAGATCTCTATGGGCACATATTTTTTTTTTATTTTTAACATGTATTGGTAAAGTTTTGGGTTACAAATTTTCTCCCTTCCTCCCTCCCCATCCACCCTCATTGAAAAGGCAAGCATCTTGGTACAGGTTATAGATATGCAGTCATGCAAAACACTTACATAGTAGTCCTGTTGTGAAAAACTAAGTATATTTCCCTTCATCCTATCCTACCCCCCATTTATTCTACTCTCTCTTTTGACCCTGTCCCTCCTCAGAAGTGTTTGCTTCTGATTATCCCCTCCCCCAATCTGCCCTCCCCTCTATCAACCCCCTGCTCTCTTGTCCCATTCCCCCCTTATTTTCCTGTAGGGTAAAATAGATTTCCCTACCCCATTATGTATGTTATTCCCTCCTTAAGCCAAATCCTATGAGAATGAGATTCACTCATTCCCTCTCACCTTCCCCCATTTTCCCTCCACTGTAAAAGCCTTTTCTTGTCTGTTTCATGTGAGATAGTTTACCTCATTCTACTTCTCCTTTTCTCTTCCCAGTATAATCCTCTCTCACCCCTTAATTTTATTTTCCAGATATCACCCCTTCATCTTCAACTCACCCTGTGCCCTCTATCTATCTATCTATCTATCTATCTATCTATCTATCTATCTATCTATCTAT
>NW_020946557.1:14953327-15071908 GCF_900497805.2 Vombatus ursinus | reverse complement strand
TATCTATCTATCTATCTATCTATCTATCTATCTATCTATCTATCTATACATACATATAATTTTTTCCCTCCCACTACCCTAATACTGACAAAGGACTCATGAGTTACAAATATCATCTTTCCCTGCAGGAATGTAAACAGTTCAACCTTAATAAGTCTCTTATGATTTCTCTTTTCTGTTTACCTCTTCCATGTTTCACTTGAGTCTTGTATTTGAAGGTGAAATTTTCTATTCAGCTCTGGTCTTTTCCACAGGAATGCTTGAAAGTCCCCTATTTCGTTGAATGACCATTTTTTATTCTGAAGGATTATATTCAGTTTTGCTGGGTAGGTGATTCTAGGTTGTAGTCCTAACTCCTTTGCCTTCCAGAATATTGTACTCCATGCCCTCCGGACCCTTAATGTAGAAGCTGCTAAATCTTGTGTTATCCTGATTGTGTTTCCACAGTACTTGAATTGTTTCCTTCTGGCTGCTTGCAATATCTTCTCCTTGACCTGGGAATTCTGGAATTTGGCTACAACATTCCTAGGAGTTTTCCTTTGGCGATCTCTTTCAGGAGGTGATTGGTGGATTCTTTCAATTTCTATTTTGCCCTCTGGTTCTAAAATATCAGGGCAGTTTTCCTTGATACTTTCTTGAAAGATGATGTCTAGGCTCTTTTTTTTTATCATGGCTTTCAGATAGTCCAATAATTTTTAAGTTCTCTCTCCTGGATCTATTTTCCAGGTCAGTTGTTTTTCCAATGAGATATTTGACATTCTCTTCTATTTGTTCATTCCTTTGGATTAGTGTTACAGTGCCTTGATTTCTCAAATTGTCCCTAGTTTCCAATTTCTCCATTCTAATTTTTAAGGAAGTATTTTCTTCAGTGAGCTTTTGGACTTCCTTTTCCATTTGACCAATCTTGCTTTTTAGGGTACTGTTCTCCGCGTTGGCTTTTTGCAACTCTTTTGCCATTTGGGTTAGGCTATTTTTTAATGTGTTATTTTCTTCAGTATTTTTGTGGGTCTCCTTTAGCATCACTCTCAGTTTTTCCTCTACTTCTCTTACTTGCTTCTCAAAATCCTTTTTTGAGCTCTTCCATTGCCTGGGACCAATTAATATTTTTCCTGGAGGCTTTGGATGTAGGAGCTTTGGCCTCGTTGTCTTCCTCTGGTTGTATGTTTTGATCTTCTTTGTCATCAAAGTAAGATAATATAGTCTGACTCTTTTTGCGCTGCTTGCTTATGATCTCAGTCAATTACTTGAGTTATAGACTCTTTGTTAAGGTAGGAGTCTGTTTCCAGTGTGGAGAATGTACTGTCCCAAGCTTCAGGGGTTTTGTGCAGCTGTTTTCAGAGATACTTCTAGGGACCTGTAAATTTTCAGTTCTTCCAAGGTGCTATGATCAAGGGCAAGGTGTTTACTCCTTTCCTGGCCTGTGCTCTGGTCTATGAGAACTCTTTTCTGTCTTGGAACTGTGTGAGGAGGGTTTTCTCTCCACAGCCACTACCAGCTCCACCATGCCAGCGCTCCTCCTCGCCACAGAACTGCCATACAGAACTGTGACCCAGATCCATGCACAGGCAAAGCTGGAGAATCCTGCACCAGCAGAGAGATCCCTGCAATCCCTCTCTGGTCAGCCCATCGATTCCCCCTCAGTCTGTGGGCCTGAAGCTTAGGAAGCAGCCGCTGCCCCAAGGAATGGGGCTGGGATCCTGAGCTCCTCTCTCACCACCATAGAAACAGACTTTTTGCACTGACCTTTTAAGTTGTCTTTGGCGTTAGTAGGTTGAGAAGTCTGGAAACTGCCACAGCTGCCCGAAATTCAGTCCTCTGAGGCCTGCTCCAGGGTCTCTGCGGCCTGTGTGCCCATGCCGAACTACACTCCTCTCTCAGCCCAGCACGATAGACCTTTCTGATCAAACATCCAGGCTGTCTTTGGCTGGAAATTTGTTTCACTCTGTCTTTTTGTGGGTTCTGCTGCTTTAGAATTTGTTTAGAGCCATTTTTTATAGGTATTTGGAGGGGTTTGGGGGAGAGCTCAAGCAAGTCACTGCTTTTACTCTGCCATCTTGGCTCTGCCCCCTCTGTGGGCACATATTGACTTAGAAAACCACAAATTAATTTTATCTATGCTTTTTTTAAAAAAATATTTATTTTGTTAAACATTTCCCAATTATATTGCACTATGATTGCCTTGAGTTTGACACCTCTGCTCTAAGATAATGTTTCAGAGAAGGTTCCAATTTGTATCAGTAGAAGATGTTCTCTCACATGGATGTTCTCTCCAGTGGGAGTTTCCTAGAGCAAAGAAATCATAGGTCTATTTCTTATGGCTATCTCTAAGAAAGAAAGGACTTAAATATGCATTTACAGTTAAATCCATGCCTGCTAAAAAGGTTCCAAATGAATGGAATCTTTTGTTTTTGAAAGTTGAAATGCAGTTCTAAATACCGTAGAAATAATTTCGATAGCAATTATTAGTGTGCTTACAAAAGCTAGACTTGGGAACTCCTGTGACCAGCTTGGTGATTCAGAAAATATGCTTTGGGGGAAAGAAGTATGCCAACATTTCAGGACACAATGTAGAATGAAAATGAACAGAGTTGAGAAATGCCCAGGCCTATTCATTCTTCTTGACACCCAGTTAGTAATCTTTTTTGTTAAAATATTCAGAAGTTATCGATCTACTAAACACAAAGTAGGTTGAAGACTTAGTGAACATTCAATAAACATGCTTTTGCTTTTCCCTACATAGCAAAACATTTGTTAATCTTCCTCTTAAAGGTATACAATATGAATATAGTCTTCCCACTGAACTTGGAATCTAGGAATAATTAAGTACCAATTAGAGCTTTTGAAAACCCTCAAGGGTGGGGGGAGGGGAAAGTAATGAATTATTCCAGGAAAAATTGAAGGCTAGGAGCTTGGCAATGATCAAAAGCACGGGTCTTATAGTAAGGAGACCAAGGCTCTAGTCCTGAATTTCCCACTAATTTGCTATATTATCTTGGGAAAATCTAAATTAGTCTTTCTGGGTCTCACTTTCCTTATTGATAACATGAGAGATTGGCAAAATGATTTCTGAGATCATATCTGGCTCTAAAATTTGAAGATGCTCTGATAATTGTCTACATATTAAATGACTAATGTTAGCATTAGAAATATGCTTAAAAGGAAGGTAATAACATATTAATAAAGAACACTCAAATAACTTGTTAAATTTTCCCTTCACATAGTATAATAAAATCCCAATTTACACAGAACTAAGCATTTTTATAGTATGTTTTCAACTAGCTGTCATCCATGTCTGGAACTCTCTACTCATTTTATCCTTCTGGCTTCTCTGGATTCCTTCAAGTCTTAGCTAAAAGCCTACCTTCCACAAAAAGCCTTTCTTGATCCCCTTTAATGCTAGTATGGTCCCTCTTTGATTGTCTTAACTTTAACCTGTGTATACCTTGTTTGTATGTAAATGCATGTTTTCTCCCCCTTTAGTCTGTGAGCTCCTTGAGAGAAGGTTTTTTGGCTTTCTTTGTATCCCCAGCACTTAGTACAGTTCCTGGCACATAGTAGGTACTTAATAAATGATTTTTGGTGGACTGAAAACAACCAGAAAGCTAATTTTTAATCTATATTTTAGTATATTTGTTTCTATTTTATACTATATATTTCAGAAAAATGATGAATTGATAATAGGAATTTATTAAAAATAAATCTAGGTTAGTATCCAATAATTTCTTAATATATATATAGCTGAATAATGATCATTTTATTCATAAATATTCTGAAGCACACACTGAAAAAAGATTTCATTTTTCCCTAATAAAATTTTAATATTAAATGCATTTGAGTGTGGAGGAAATAGGGTGAGGACTGGACCTGTGATTTCACTTATGTTGAGAACTTCAGGTAAGGAAACTACCAATGCATGTAGGCAACTGTCCTATATAGAGAATTAAAGAATCACCAGGCCTCAGTCAACATCTATTAAATAAAATGATTGGATTAGATAACCTCTAAGGTCCCTTATAGCTGTAAATCTATAATCCTTTGGCCACACAGCTAGAATGCATCAGAGGTATTACTTGAACCCAAGTATTCTTGTCTCTGAGACTAGTTTCATGTCAACATTGACATGTTGCGATTATAATTTTTTTTAGATTTTAGTGTTCAATTAGAACATCTGGAAGCATTCAGCTAACCAAAATGATTGTTTAACCAGAAGACCAGATTCTTTAATCCGGCTGATCCATTTTACAGATCCATTTTGTAGATGAGGAAACTGAGAAGGAGGTTCAGAAATACTTAATCATGTCCAGGGTTAAAATTAAAAAAAAATAAAATAAAAAACAAGCAAGCAAAAAACTATTGTAATACCCTGACCAAATGAATAGGTCACATGTCAAATTGCCTCCATAATAATATGTAATATATGGAGGAAATGAAGGATTAATGAGAAAAAATATAACAATGTCACTGTAGACTACATCAAAAATAATAGGATGCATATTTTAGTTATTAGAGTATGGCTCTAATGAGACAGATTTCAGTGATTAGTTCAACAAAGCTTTATGTAGATTGCAAAGTTTCAAGCTATCCCATAGCATCAAACTGTACTCCTATTCTCTAAACAAGTGTTGGTCATTAGGAAGACCTGTGAAGTAGTGTGGCTATAAAGTGTAGATCACTATAAATTTATCTCCATCCCTCGGTGAAAACAAAATAACAAAAACAAAACTCAAAGTACTTGACAGGGCCTGTGGTATCATTTTCATAGCTGAAGAAAAACTCATTAGAAATATGCACTACCCTGCTCTTTTGTAATTCTGTTGGGATGAGAAAATAACACATCACAGAATGTTCATTCAGAATATTTAGAAGTATTCTATGTTTTACTTTTTTCTCTTTAGTATTAGCATTCATTGCTGAATGTGTGTATATAACAAATATATACTCAGAAGTATTCTGTTTTACTTTTTACTTCTTTAATATTAGCACTCATTATTGCATAAATGTATATATAATAAATATTATATATGTGTTCACTGGCATAAAAATACTAGTTCAACAATGGCAAATGGAGAATATCTTGAATTAATTTAACATTGAAATGAAATTTTTTCTAACTTGAGAAACAATCTTAATTGGGAAAGAAGTTCCTATATGGGAAGTTCCTATATGGGAATACTTGACCTGATGCAAAGTCAAGTTAACAGAACCAGGAGATCATTTTACACAATAATAGCAATATTGTAAAGATGATCAATTGTAAAAGATTTAGCTACTCTGGTCAATACCATGATAAAAGACAATTCCAAAGGATTGTTGATGAAATAATGCTACCCACCTCCAGAGGGAGAGCTGATGAACTAAGAGTACAAATTGAAGTATTATTTTCTGCTTTATTTTTCTTGTTTTTTTATGATGTGGCTAATATGGAAATATATTTTGCATGATTTCAAAGGTAATTGGTATAGTGTGTGCTTTCTTAGTGGATATGGGAGGGGCTGGAGGGAGAGAGAATTTTGAACTTTAAAATGTTTTTTAAAAAACTGTTAAAATAAATAAATGATATTTTAAAAGCAAAAGAAAGAAGTTCCTAGTGATAGATCTACCATATGAATAATACAACAAGTCAATGACCTATTTATGAGGATAAAGAAGGAGGTGGTAGAATATACTGGACATCAAATATACTAAAATCAATGAGAGATAGAAGATGCCACAATGTGGAATTTACTAAAGGTCTTTGAGGTAAAACTAAATAAAGACTTCTTAAGTATGATTGTAGAAAGGATTTTTGCTCAGGTATATGTTAAATTTGATTGTCTCTGATATCTCTTCCAAGTTAGAGATTCTGTGAATCTATAATTTGGTGCACTTTAAAGAAAACATAAAAGACCAAGTGTGAATAATTTGGCAACATAAAAGTAAGAAAAGTTCTATAAAGGTAAGTCTGAGTGTACATTTTAAGGAACAATTTTAACTACTGATATATCATAATAGGTCTTCAATGACAGTACTTGTAAACTCTCTGGGGGAAAATCTAAGCATTAACTTGAAGCACTAAATGGAAATGCCTAAAACAAGAAACAGCAGTTTTAAAATGAATAAGATGTTAGACTAACTTGAAAAAGGCAGATGAGAACTAGCATCCATCAGAATTTGGCTTAATTTAGCATGTAATATACATGTAAAATTAATAGAATATTAGCTTTATAAAATAAACAGCACCCAAAGTAGTTTAAATAATAATGGGCCTCTTCAACTTCATGCATCAGGGTACAAACTAATTGTGACCTGAGGTTAGAAATATATTTTCTATTTTAGCTGCATCATCAGGATAATTTCCTTATGAAGAAAGGTTCACCTTTCTCTCCTGCTGATATGACCAGTATTAGGATCAGAGGATTAAGGTCTGAAAGGGATCTTGGAAGCCACCTCATCCAACACCCTCATTTTATACAGGAGGAAATTGAGGCCCAGACATTTTAAGCAACTTACTTCAGGTTAAACTGAGTACATCAGAGATGAGATTTGAAAAGAGGTTCTCATCCTCACATCAGAAAATGCAAATAGCTTGTTTTCTAAATATTTATTAAGCAGGGCTTTTTGTTTGTTTGTTTGTTTGTTTTATTTTAGATTAAGAAGACTCAAAAAGGCATTAATATACACTATATATCTATTTTATATGGTAGAATATAGAACATCTCCTGACTTAATAGAAACTGGTGTGGGGTTGTCACAGCAAGGACAATCAGGGTTTCTTGATGCTAGCCATCTGAAGAGCAAATAAATTGTAAATTCTCTAGGGACCATACAACCAGAGTCACTTTTCATACTATTGTTCAATTTACTATTGTTAAATCAAGCCCATAGCCAGATTGGTTGGGCAAAAAATTGTCTATAACTAAAATAAGAAAAGAGGAAAAAAATATTTATTATATTTGGTCTGAGATGACACAACCAAAGATTTCTTATGGACTATTTGGGAATTGAGAGAAGCTGTTTAGGTTATATGTTGAGTGCTAGATTTCTAGTCAGAAGACCTGGATTCAAAATCTTATTACCCGTGTGACCTTTGGCCTCAGTTTCCTCATTAGTAAAATGAAGGGTCTCAACCAGATGGACGCCAAGGTGACTGCCAATTATAAAATTATGATTATATATAGAAGTCTCTCCCCCAAAGAACTACAGGCATTACTCTCTGTGTTAAAGTAGCAGAGCCTAGCTAATTTATTCTTTGAAAGAGAAAGATTACATGAGAGAGGAAAGGCAAGTCTTTTGTGAGATTATTTGGACCTATGAAGTTATAGTCCTCTCTGTTGGTAACCCATGAACTCAATGAATATTTAATGCTAATATGGCTAATAGTAGGCAATGCGCCATCAATACCAGCACAGTAAACCATTTCACCACAGGAATATCTTGAAACTTTTGACAAACATTTAAAGCCAGCCAAATCTGCTGAGTCACTAAGGCTGTCCAACTAGAAGTTGCCAGTAGGTTGATTCTGAATTGAATTTTGTTGTTGCAGAACGGATTAGAACAAACTTGAAGTCAATATGATTTCATCATTTAAGTGCTTAAGCATATTAGGTTGACTTTTTTCCCAATCAAGATATTCTGGTATTTAGATGTAATTTAAGATAGATTTTAAAAATTCTGTTTCAAAAAATGATTAGGTAAACAAAGTCAATATTGTGTTTGTATATTATTCCCTTCACTTTTCTTACAACTGACACATTGGAAGAGGTAGGCCTACTATAAACTATGTTGTGCCAAGTCACAAGTGGTTGCCAATATTGAAAATTAGTAGATCCAGCTCAGTTTGGCACTAGCTAACAACTGTATTGGGACAGATAGTAGAAAACTGCTGTTTTAATCATGAGTCACTTATTTGTCTTTTCGTTTTTTCTTTAAATAAAACATGTAACAGTATAATGTCTTTAAAATCATGACACTGTCTCACACTCCATACGATGAAGAAGAGCCCATGTAAAAATCAGCCACTTCCCTTTTGGCTTAGGTAACATAGTTTGGGGCGGGGGCATTAGACTTGAGAGTTTACCATTGTTTATACCTATTATTTTTTAATATTTTTTTTTCTGATGGATGACTGACATCTATGTCCTTTTATCTTCACAGGTTCTTTATAACAAAGAAAACTTTTTTTTTTCCATTGGCAAGAAAGAAATTGAGTTTCTTGTCCATCACTCAATTTTGGGTATTTTTTAGTAGTGCCAATATGCTGATGCTTTGAAAAATGTATGATTTTATATATGAATTGCCAGGGCTGAATATTCAGCAAAGGTACCCAACCTTTTGCTGGTGTATACCTCTATTTGCTTAGGCTGTCCCTCAGAGAACAGGCACATGGTCCTAGAACAAGCCCCTACATGATAACTTTCCATCTTATGAAAGCCTGAAAAGACTTGTATTCTACTCTCTCAGACTTCAAGGTCACCTCTCCAGCAGGATGAGGCACTGGAGTAAAACTTCAATGATAGCATCCTGTCAATAATGGCAACAATCACTTTCAGTTAGTGATGATTGTTGTTATAGGTAGTAGCTTCACCATGGTTTTGAAATTTGAAATTTATGAGACCTTGGGAATATTAACTTGCAGGTATACACTTATATATGTCAATGTCAGAGATTAGTATTTCCTAAAAGATGTTAAGAAGTAAGATCTTGACAATAATTGTCCAATTTCTTTTAATAAGACAGTGACATAATAAGAATTTCCACATATACATGTGTTTGTGTGTGCCCTCATGAGCTATTTACTTTAACATACGTATCATCTGCATCAATATGCTACATGTATAGTTGCACATCCAATGTCATTCTAAGGGTATGACTTGAAACTTAAATTTGATGCTGATGTAATATTTCCATTAATGCACTAATTTCTGTTCAAATAATGGAGCCAAAATGTGGAGCAGAAAATTTGGAGTGTCATCTTGTGGCATATGATTGTAGAATTAAGTTAACAGGCATTTTTTTGGAGGGATAAGGGGGAGGCAGGGAATGTGTCTCCTAAAAAAGACTTAAAGAATATAACAATCAGTTCATTCAGAGGGGTTATATCTGCTTCATATGCAGTCTTCAGTGGCATTCAGGAAACAGCTGTCAGATATAATAAAAATACATGATAAACAAACTCAACTCATCTTTTAAATTGATTTTAATCTAGCTGCATCTAGGCATCATAAAGCGTTCCATTAATGGTAGGGTGAATAATGTGAATGCAATTAGTTAGCAATTCACTATAACTTAAAAAATATACTGCAACTCATTCTACTATTAATACATTTCCAATGCCCAGTGAAGTATATCATTGATGGGAGCAACCAACAATCAAATGGTAATTAGTCATACTAATTTATTCAAGTTTAATTTCGAATTACAAAGGAGGACACTTGATTACCGATAGCAGTAACAATGGATTAAGGGACAATGCAACTCTATACTTTTATTGATAGTGACTGAAAGTCATTAGATTTTGATGGCTATTCAAAAAGCTCCTGTGAAAAGGTGAAGCTACTGCCTATCACAAAAATCACCACCAAGTGAATCAGATTATTGCCATTATTAATAGCTATACCACCATTGAAGTCCTACTCCAGTGCCTCATCCTGTTGGATTCCGCATCAGGGAAATACATTTTTTTAGCCCTTCCCAAGCTGGACAGGCACCAAGTAGGCAACTGGTCTAGGACGACGTACTTGTTTTCTGAGGAACAGTCTAGGCAAGAAATACAGGCACCTGATGATGAATATTCATCCTGAGCAATCCATAACATATGGAGGTGCTGCTGTCTCTGTTGGTGAAGGAAGTATCACGTATGTACAAAATCACACATTTTTCAAAGTATCACAATATTGGCAACATAAAAATAATTGGATGTCAAGTGATAGATGAGAAATGAAATTTTCTTCTTGATAATGGACAAAAGTTTTCTTTGCTGTAAAGAAATCACTAAGATAAAGGATATAGATGTTGCTCCACCATCTGATGAAATCTCCTATCTTATCTTCCCTTAAGTGTGTACAGGCAGCAGATTAACTCAAATACTTAATCCTTTCTTGTAGATATCTCTACAAGGCAATATCAGCACCAGTCTCATTAACTGAGGAACTGTGTCCTTCACTAATTAAATTTTAAACTACCTTTTGAAAGAGAGACTACCATTGCATAAGCTAAGATTCTATAGAGAAAAACAGCATTTCATAAAGACAACTTTTTTTTTCCTCCTGGAATTTGACATTATAATCCATTAAACCAAGGGTACATTTAATCATAGATAGATAGATAGATAGATAGATAGATAGAGATTTGTATATATGTATATACACGCATATGTTCTATTAAGAAATTTTAGTGTCTGTGTGGACTGTATTTCTTCTTTTGGGTATTTCTAAACTATCCGAGGTCAGACAAAGAGGGAGTCCTGTGTCATCTCCATATTAAAAATACTTAACAGTATTCATTGTCCTAACAAATTGTGATATTAGTACCATACTTCAATGAATTATATAAAAATGTATGTATATGAAGTTATAAAATCTTCTTTATTTACTAAAATATTGTATGAAGGACTAATCTTTCACACTATGAGCTTGGTGCTATCCCTGCAATTCACCAGACCAGTAGAAATCTGAAATTATATTATATGAATAAAGTTTTCCACAGAATCTTAATAAATTCTTGCCTTGCTGAAAGTGTCATTGTTCAAAAGGTAGAGAGCACAACAAAACGAACAAGTTCCCATTTCTGTAGTGTTTTATGTCTAAAAAGTACTTCCTTCACAATAACTCTGTGAGGTAGGAAGTGTGACCTTATCCCAATTTTAAAGATAAAGAAACTGAGGCTTAAAGAAAAGGTTCAAAAAAGACTTGAAAAAGACTTGCCCAAGGTCATGTACATAGGTGTATGTGTCACAGTCTGGCTTAATTTGATTTGATTCAATTCAAAGCTTCTTATTATTTGAGGCTTGCCTCTACCCATCACTGTTGCTGACCTTGTCTCATATTTCACAAGAAAAGAAAATTAAGAAATTGAGGAATTTATCTTTGAGATCTCTCTTCTCACTACTCATCTCATATTCCTCAATACACTCACCTATCTCTCCTTTTACATAGCTCTGATGAACTGCCCTTTTTCCTTGTGAAGACCAACACCCTTAATTCTACCCCTGCCTGTCTTCTCTAGAAGATTGCCCTTACTATCTACTGCTGTCTCTCTATCATCTTCAATTTCTCCCTACTACAGGTTTCTTCTCGTGCTGAGGTCTTCCCTATCCTTAAAAATTTAGCATTTATCTCTTGATTGCCAAATCTGATGGCCTTTTCTTAATCCTCATCTTCCTTGACATCTCTGAAGCATTTTACCTGTTGGTCACCTGTATCTCTTGGATACTTTCTTCTATTTGGGTTTTTGTGACACCGCACCCTTACTTTTCCTATGTATCAAACTATTCTTCCTCAGTCTCCCTTGCTGGATCTTCATGCATACCATGCCTCTAAAATGTAGGTTATCCAGGAATTCTTTTCTCTCTATCCTTTCTCACTGATGATCTCCTCAGCTTCCATGCATTCAGGTATCATCTCTAGGCGAATGACTCCCTAATCTACATATACCGCTCTGCTCTACTCTCTTTTCTGAGACCCAATTCCACATCACTAACTAGCCATCAAACATTTTAAGTTGCATGTGCTATAGACATCTCAAACTCAATATGTCCAAAACACAACTCATCTTTCACCCCAAACATACCCATCTTCTGCAGTTCCCTTTTACTGAAGAGGGAATTCTCATCCTTCCACTTGTCCAAATCTGCAAACTTGATATATTCTTAACTCCTCTCAACTCCTCCTCACATAACATCAATTGCTCAGACTAGTCAATTCTATCTCTATGACATCTCTGAAATGTGTCCCCTCTTTCCTCTTATACAGCCACCACCCTAATAGAGTCCATCATTAATCCCTTGCCTACATGATCACAAAAGCCTTCTTGTTTAAAAGGAATAGCAAATTGTACATAATAGATTTGCAGTTTTATGTGCAACCATCTTTTTATTATTATAATACATTATGGAAATGCTTGCTTTATTTCATAAATTAAATTTTTTTTAAAAAGTCTTCTCATCGATCTACCACAAGTCTATCTCTACTCCAAGGTACTGCTCTAAATTTATTTTCCTAAAGTGTAGTTCTGACTATGTCACTCCTCTATTCAATAAACTCCAGTGATACTCTATTACCAGATAAACATATGCCCACAAATATACATAGGGTATGTATGTGTTTATACACAAATTCTAACATATGCACATGATGCATATATATTAAGGATTGACAGTAATTGGTAGTATTTCTTTTTCTTTTGCACATTTAAGCATAGTTTCTTTGCTTAACTCATTTAAATATGTTTACTTTCACTGTCTTGTGTGAAATCATGATTGCCCTCCCAGCTTTATATTTTTTTCCTTCTTAAAGCATAATAAATTCTTCTCCAGTCTCTCATTTTAAACTCTTTGAGAATTTTTTATGTTTCAATAGTATATCTTAAAAATAACATCACCAAATATTCAATGCAGCAAGATAATGATTGTAATTTCCCATCTCTAACTTTTTGGTATGTTCAGTAGCTATACGCTACTACATCTGCAAGTTTCCTTTCTTTGATAAGTTATGTTTACGTAACTGCAGATTCTTTAAAGCATAGCTGAGAGATAAGAGTATTCAGTAATTAATGGAAAAGAACCTACATGCATACATATGACCTGCTTTTAATGTTGGACAAGTATTTTTTATGCTAATAAAAAAAATTTGTGTTAAAAAATAACATCACTAGATTCTGCTTTCTATTTCATCCTTCTATCTTCTTCTCCATGTGTTAGATCATCCCATTCACATGGTTATGACTGTTATGATTGTTATTTGTTATGATTGTTAATTGTGTGTTTTCCTCCATCATATCCTTATATTTTCCCTTCTTTGCTTCCTGCCCACATCTTTATAAAGAAAAGGATGGAAAAAAGTTATTGGGATATTATAAACACTTGTGATCTGTAACTGAAGCAACATACTTCCATTCCAGTAGTTCTCCTTTCTTCTGGTCAGCCAGCCTATAATCACTGACTCTAATAAAAAGAAATCTTTTAATTCCCCTCTTTACAATCTATTTTCTGAAGTTGAAGTACATTTTTCTTATGATTATCCTTACCCTATCGCCTTTCCCTTTAAATCCCTCTCTCCCCTGTGTTTCCCTGTTTCCCTGTTGACTGATGTATTTGTGCGGCAGCGTATATGTGTGTGCATGCTATACCTGAGTACCTCATGGATGAGAGAGGTTTATATGATGATTGCTTCTTCCCTGAAATAAAGGAGAGAAAGCCTCCTTCTATATCTGTGTACTTTTCTTGAATATCCCAATTTTGAGAAATATCAAGTTCCACTTTTTTCTTCCTCATCTCTTCCTAGTGTATTTCTTTTTTTTTTCCCCTCTCTCTTCTTTCCCCTCATAATACCATTAAAAACACCCCAGGTCCTCCATTTGTCTTATTTAACTCCCTCTGTGATTTTTGAAGATATCAGCATTGTGAAGAGATGCTTGTTATCTTTCCTTTTATTAGAAATTATTTGATTTTGAATCACAGAAGTCACTAACCTCAAGGTATTGAATTATTTAATTAAATTTAATAAACATTTATGAAATGTAGATTGTTGAGAGCTAAAATAGGCACTGGGAGGGAGAAAAAATTTGGAAAGGGAATGATTCCTGTCATCTTATAGCATAGTTTCACAGGGGAATATGAAACACACACAAAGAACTATGACTCAAAATAATAAAGATAATGAAGCTGTCACCTCCATGTGGTCTGCCATTGTGTGGCTTTCAGGGAGGCAGAGTAGACATCTATTGTTTCTTCTCTCTTCAGCCATCTCCAGGACAGTCTTTCTTGCGAGGTGGAGAAGCAGAAGGTTGGGACTAGAAGCATGGCCACTCTGTTCTCTTCAGAAAGAGGAGGTTCAGGTTATCTGATTCCTTAAAGGGCAAAGGTCCGCAGGCTCTCTACCCAAGGCTTGACTTCCTTACCACCAAATACCAATTCCATAACGAACAGATGAGAAAAACGAACATTTATCCAAGTTGATAGCAAAACAGAAATGAGAGAAAGTATACATAAGAATATATATGAGACAATATAGAGTGAAGGAGTTCTCCCACTGGGAGCAAGGTAACTTGGCTCAACCAGAATAGAGTCCTAAATCTCACCTAAGAGAAAATTCCCCAGTCTCTAGTGTAGCAAGATACGGATAGGGACATGATAAAGAATGTTAGCTCCTCTCATGCCGGCTTCTTTCTAGAGTCTTATTTTCCCTTCAGCAACCTAAGATGAGGTTGGCATCATTCATCTATCTTCTAACTCAAGGCTAGAAGGCAGAAGTGCCCAAAGCAACTTCAAAGCCTGAAAAAACTCCAGAGGCCCAAAGATACTGAAGAGACTCTCTGTTCTCCAGGACTTACCGCCTCTATTCTGTTTTTGACTCTGCTGTGAGGCACTGAGAAGAGATTCCATAGCAATGGGTTTTAAGATCTATTTTTTTACATTCACAAAAGGTAGAAATTTTAGCTAATATTTATATGGCACTTTACCAGCATTATCCCAATAACCCCATGAGGTAAGTGTTTGATGTATCATTATCTCTCTTCATAATTCTAGATTCTTAATGGCAGTGACCCTAATTTTGTCTTTCCTTGTGAACTTAGCATATACTAAAGATTCAATAAACAATAGTCAAGAAACATTTGTTAAGTTCTTATTATGCACTTGGCCCTGTGCTAAGCACTAGGGATACAAATCCTCCCAAAATACAGTCTCTGCCCTCCAGGAGCTTGGAAGCCACTGGAGGAAGACATGCCCCCCACAAACAAAAAGTTGAAAAGTGAAGAGGGGAGGAAGGAGAGAAGAGAGAGGAGGAAGAGGTACCCAATACAAAGCCATGGTGAAATAAAAGAAGTCCAAAATGTGTTCAGGCAGGTAGGAAATGAGGACATCTCTGAGAAGATGGCAGTTCTGTTCCCCATGCTTTAATGTAGGAGTCTGGGGCTCTACCTTTCGGTCAGAGGGGTGGATGGTTCTGATGAGATGTGAATAACAAGGCTGCTTGGATTTTGTAAGATGAGAGATTTCCCAAAGATGAGTTTACTGGGGATATTATGGAGAAGGCCAACAAGTTGTGGGGTATGTAACCACATTTGAGTGTGTGGGGAGGTAGAGGTAGGGATTGAACCATGATTGAGGTATACTTATTTCTAATATACCCTACCATGATGCCATTGATTTATACAAATTCCAGAGTGGAGTGAGAAATATTCTGATTGATTCATGGAGAAAATTGTGCTTATGTGATCACCCAAAAACCACCTTGCACATTCCCTCCACCTCATACCCCATTGGCACCTGACACAAGTGAAAATGAAACTAGATTGCAGTAGATCAGAGGGTTCACTCTCAGAAGACTGAATTCAAGTTTTGTTTTGTTTTTTCCATTTCAGGTCACGGCAGGGTAGGGAAAGTCAAAGTATAATGGCCATCCTGAAACTATTCTTTTAATGGCCTGAACAGCTCTTCATCTTTAGGATATGCCATTAGGATCAGACATCTTCACATAAGTCAACTCAAAATGCCCTCTAGTAAGCATTCAGTCTAACTAATAACATGATGCTGGCTGATCTAATGTGATACAATGCGAAACTGAAAAACTGAGATACGAGCATTTCCATTAAAATGTCCTGGTTTAGGCTTATTATTATACAGGTCAAGCACCACTTTCAATGTACTCATATAGTACTGAAACACAGAAAATAAAATCTCTCATGTGTCAAATCCTTCCAATATCATTCAGTGGATTGCAGACCAAGTCTGTACTTGAAAGTGCAAGATGTAGCTTACCCTTCTGAAGCTTCTTCACTCACCACTTTGCTTTAATAGAAGCAGGAGCCGAAAATAGCACAAGGAGAGGATGCTTGCAGCCAGACACTACAGTTGCCATTTCAAATGTTTAAGATTTAAAAAAAAAAAAACAAACAGGGCCGCATTTGGTTGTTTGGTAGTATCGAAGACTACTAAGTAATTAAGTTTTTTGGTTTGTTTTTCTAATAATACTACACAAATAGCCCATGGCTCTTTCAGGACCATTAAAGAGGAGTATAGAGAATGGGAAGCATTTGACCTCTCACGATTTAGAAACTCAATTTCCAAAACTGAATGAACAAAAAAGATTTCCAATTATTCATTCATCCTTATGTAAATCTAACATATGCAACACAGATTTAACTACTTGTTATGGGAGCGACATCATGACATTTCCTTACAGAAAGTTTAAGAGGCAAAAATATATAAAAGACTAAAGATTTCATTTGTCAACTACAAAAATGGAAGAAAGTTAAAATTATGCATTGCTAATGCTTAGGCATGCTCTATACCTTAGCCTTTGTGTTTAATAGAAATTCTAACACATTCAAACACACATAAACATACATGTACACAAACATACATATGTGTTCTTTTTTGACTTTTACTTTTAAAGTAGGCAAATACTTAATCACAGTATATAAATATAATAATAACTTTAAATTTCTGATTCCTTCCTTATTTTCAGAAAACTAGAGCAATGTAGTCATAAGATAAAAAAACACAATAAACCAAGGTAGGTGTAATTGTATCCCAGAGCTAACACGTAGGATATCCTAAAGAAAATTCCTACAAAGAAAACATTTTAGAAAGCAATTCTATGCAGTTTTAAATTATTTTTCTCATAGTATGCTATGTCTATTTCTTCCACACACTTAGTATAATTCAGAAATTATTTATTATGTGCCTACCCTGTGTGGAGTAGGAGGCTGAGTAGCATAGCAGGTAGAAAGCCAGCCTCAGAGTCAAGAAGACCTGGGTCAAATTTCTTTCCCCAACACGTACTGATTGTGTGACCTGGGGCAAGTCACTCAATGAGCAAATAATGTAGGCCAGAGGTTTCAAATTGAGGCCAATGCACAGCATCAATTCTGAGTGCCTCAACCAGTTTAAGCATATAAAACATAAATATATTAACATATTAATATGATATAAAGTATAAAAAATAAATAAAAGTACAATATAATGTAGATAATTTTAATATGTGGTTTTCTAAGTCAACATGTTTCTGCAGGGATCATTACTTATGGTTTAGTCTCCCTCATTTCTGTTTGAATTTGAAACCATTGCTTTAGGTAACTAAGACTTTAAGTTTCAGAGCAAATGCAGACTTGCATGAGTCAAAGAGTTTTGCTCATCTTGGAGATGCCTTTAACACAGTCACAGTTGCCTGAAATCACAATTCCATTGGATATAGGGACCATAGATCATATATTTAGAACTAGAAGTAACCTTGGAGGTCATTAAATCCAACCTCCTCTTTTTAAAGTAAACTGAGGCACAGAGAGGTTATTTGAATTGAGTATTGTCAAAAAGTTAGTATCTGACCTGGGATTCCAACCCACATCTAAGGCCAGCATTGTATCTACACTGCCTGTCAGCAAAGACAAAAAAACCCAAAACCAAAAAAATAAACAAATAAAATACCCTCCAACAATCTCAAAGCAATTACATCTTACTAGGATAATTATTTCTACAAAGAAATTTACTTCCAAATAATATGCTTTCAAATAATAACACCATATGTAACTGAAAAGCAATATCTACTACACATATGCTTTATCTTGAATGGTAAAGTGCTGTGTCTGCCAAGGATTTTACTTTTCTTCTGCTGATAGCATCAAAATATCAAAGTGCAATGAAAAAAAATCACCAATCTAAGCGTCAGGAGATTTGGATTCTAAGCCTAGATTTGCCACTAATTAGCTCTACGACCTTGTGCAAGTCACTTCAACTCTTTATGCGTCAGTAGTTTTTTTGGTCAAACTAAATTAGCAGACTAGATGATATCAAGGGAGCATTGCAGCTCTCTATCCTCAGTCTCTTGGATTCAGAGCTCAGTTCAAGTGACACCTCCTATACAAGGTCTTTCCCAAATTACACAATTGTAAAGCTCCCTCACTCCTAACTTCCTTAAACTTTCCTAAACTTTCTTTTGATACATTTTGTATTAACAGTGCCAGTCTTAGACCCATGAAGACCTGGCTTTAAGTCACATCTCTGACAGTCTGGCTATCTAACCTGATAAGTCATTTAATATTCGGTACCCTGGGAAAATCTCCAAGACCCTATATTGTAGACATGGTGCTACTTTGCTTTGGTAGAGGCAACTTTTTCATTCAGTAGTTTCTTCTACCAGTGATCTGACAGTTATAATTCCTATTTCCACCTCTATGAGCCCTACAGTGTGGAAGAGATTGGGGATTGTAAATGATAAAATTTAAGAATCTAATAAAATAGGAACTCCTTGAGAGAAGGGACTGTTTTAATTTTTGTCTTTGCAGCCCTAGTGTTTGGCACATAGCAAGCATTTAATAAATACTTTTTAAAAATCAAGTTAAATAATATATGATACCATCAAAGACATTTTCTTACTGGCTTTCTGAAGTTTGTGAATGTGTGTGTGTGTGTATGTGTGTGTGTGTGTAAACTAACTATACAGTAGGTAACTTTTTGTTTTGAAATTCATAATTATAATAGATTTCACCTGTAGCTTCCTTTGAAGGGTGCTAAGCATTGCCATTATAGTAATCTGTTCCATAGGTCTCTGTGATCAAAGAACTTGTGACCTTCTGACTGGACAATGCTGGTCCTTGGACAGCTGAGGTAGTTGACCAACAACACAATACTGGGAGCATTTCCAGTCCAGGGGAACAAGTCAGAGCTTGTGATCTGCTGGCATAGCCTTTCCAAATCTCCATCCCATGATGAGCCATTAAAGTAAGCATTGTTGGTTTTGTTGGATTCAAACGTGGTCGATATCCCAAGGTGAAGGCGGGGAAAGAGAAGCCAGTGACATACTTGTCTTGTGCTATAGTATATCAAACTGCAACCTCTGAAATCTCATGAAAAGAAAACTACCCACTCCTATTAAAGAGGGAGCTGAATTCTCTCAGGCTTGCATCAGTCAACAGATCAGTCTACATGACGGTTTTATGCCATCTTACTCTCTGACTTTCAAGTAAGGGAATCAGACTATTTCTAGCATCACCTGCTCAAGAATTAATATTCTTTAGTTCATAAAGTGATTCTTCAATTCTTCCTGTTGCTGGATATCCATTTTAATGAGGAAATGGGGCTGTACTGATCTAAATATAAATGTGAAAGTGCAACATTAATGTACAGAAGCAACACTAGTAAGTCCCACACTATGATTAAAGCAGTCAAAAGCAATTCTCTTACAGCCTTGGTAACCATGGGGAACTGAAGCACGGAAGGGGGATTTAGATCTTGTGAATGGGCAATTTATTTCTACTAGATGTCACATATTATAGAAGCATCTTCCCAATCAGCTTAGAGGCAAACTACTGAATTTTTCTTCAAAGTGTCCACTAGGGATACAAAATGAAATGCATGAAATTAGTGAATGAATTACAGTATGATGTCTCAGAAAAAAAAATAACATGAAACTTAGCAAATAGATTTCAGTTATCCTAGCCTACATGTTTGTTTGTTTGTCTCCATTAGGGCTACCTACATCAAAACAACTGCCAAGTTATTATTTTATTACCAGAGCGACTTAAGACCTTAGCTGACTTGAAGGGAACTCCAATTTCATATGGAAAATTTTTAGTATATCAACACAATCTGAATTATATTATATTATACTGAGAAAAGAACAGTTTTTCTTCAAATATCCATCAATTTTCATTGACATGGAGTTCTTTCATCAAGACTCTCTACAAGCCTGAATGTATATAACAACAAAACTCTAAGCCAATGCATCCAAGGCAGCGATCCTTCCATTTAGAACTTCCAAACAAAAATGTATTAATGTTTTGAATAAATTGACCAGTGATTTAACTGAACTCCTCACCCCCACTGAATTATCTGATTGTTTGACTGATTTAATTAGATATTTAATTCAACAATTCAGTGAATTACTCTTCAGTTTATCTTTCAAACCCACCACTTGACTGAAAGTGCTCTTTTCAAAGTTAGCAATGATTTCTTAATTGCTCAATCCAGTGGACTGTTCTCTGTCTACATCTTTCTAGACCTCTCTGTAACTATTGATACTGTTGATGATTGCTTTCTCCTGGAATCTCTCCATCATAGGTTGCTGTGAGTCTACTTTCTCTTGACTCTCTTTTTAAATCTTTGAACGCCTTCTCTGTCTCTTTTTCTGCATAATCATTCATCTCCCAACACTTCAACATAGGTGGTCACCACAACCTCTATTCTGGCTCTTCTCTGTTTTCTCTACATATGCTCTCTTGGGTTCAAGTATGACACTGGACTTGGAGTCAGGGAGAACTTGATTCAAATCCTGCCGCAGACACACTTACTAGCTGTGTCACCCTGGCCAAGTCTCTTAACTTCTGAGTATACACACACATATATATGTATGTATGCACATACATAGATATGTATGGATATGGATATACATACACACAGACATATATACACATATGTCTGTGTGCATGTATATATGTGTGTATGTATACTATATATAGTATATAAATTTACATATATAAGTTATTTGCAAACCTTAAACACTATGTAAACACTATTACCATTATGAGTAGGAATAGAAGTAGGAGTAGTAGTATACATGTTGTTTCTCCTTCACCTTAATCCAGTAGAATGTAAACTTCTTGAGGGCAGGAGCTGTTATATTTTTTGTCTTTGTACCCCAATGCCTAAAAAAATTATCTTGCATAGAGTAGATGCTTAAAAATTGTTCAATTGAATAAATATATCCTTGTTGCGGGGGGAAGTGATGTTCAGTTTTGTAGCTGTTCGGTTTTGTTATAGGCAAAACAGCCCTTATCTGATTTTTTTTTCTTTTCAATGGGTTGATTTGGCATAATAGAGTGGAAAAAATCCTGCCTTCTTCCTCAGATCTTCTTGAACAGATTCACTGGTTGCCTTTCTTAATTTTTCTACAGTATTCAAATACTTGATAGAAACAATGATGTCCTGAATTTACATAGTTGAAATGATTTTGGAAAATAAGTCACTGACGTGTTTGTTAAGTAATCCATTAAACCATCTGCATTTTTAAAATGTATTACATTTTTAAAAACTCAAAAGTCAGAATGACTAAAAAAAATATGTCTCATGACTTTTTCATTTTTCACTTTGTGTTTTTCTTCATTTCTTACATGACAGATCATAGATTTAGAGCTGGGGAGACATTGTAGCTATTTAGTCTACCTTTGTTATTTGATAGATACGGAACTGATTTCCAATCAAATAATCAATAAGAACAAGAATAAGAACAAGATAATAAGAGCTAACATTTACATAGCACCTAATGTACCAGACACTGCCCTAAGTGCTTTACATATTACCTCATTTGAACCTCAGGACAACCTTGGTTGGTAGGTCCTATTATTATCCTCATTTTGCAGATAAGGAAGCTGAGGCAAACAGAAATTAAGTGATCTGCCCAAGGTCACAAGGCTAGTGAGATTCTGAGACCAGATTTGAACCCAGGTCTTCCTAACTATAGGCCCAGTGCTCTACTCAATGCACTACCCTGCTGCTTCTTACAAGCATTTCTTAAATGTCTGTCATGTTCCAGGCACCATACTAGCCACTAGAGATTCAAAAACAAAAATGAAACCGTCTATATCAAATGGTAATCCTTGCCTTCAAGGAACTTACATTATTTTAAGAAAACAAAACAAAACAAAACAAAACAAAACACACATGTATACATATATACAAGAAATATACTAAAAACACATGAGGTAATTTGGGGAAGAAATTGAGATTAGGAAAGACCTCATATAGAAGGAAGGATTTGAGATGAGTTATAAAGTAAATAATTCTAACAGAAATGGGGGAAGAATGCATTCCAAGGGCATAGAAATAGGACATGATAATGCACAACTATTGCACATTATTTGTTGGTAAAAGCATATGAATGAAAAAGATATTGACACAAGGCAGTATGAGTAAATTTTCAGGGAAAAGCATAAAATTGAATATGGTAGAGGCACTGACTTAGGAGGAAAGGTGAAAAACTAAGTAGATAACTACTTAGGATGAACTGCAACTGGGATGAAAATATTACACATCTACATTAATACTTGAAGGTTAAAACCATCAAAGGGGAGAAGATCTTTTAGGGGTTATACAACAGCTATTACTAGAAATAATGGAATGATATTAAGCAACGTGAAGCAACTACCACAAAATATATTAAACTGTGGAACATTAACTCAAGAAATATTGAAGCAGTCAGTGATGTCATTTAACAGTGAAGAGGATGTTGAGAACATAGAATTGGGAATGATGTCTCTTTGGTACGGGGTTTACATAACCTACTAGATGATGTATCCTAAAACCACACATTGACCTTGTGAAGTTTTGTGTGTGCATGTTCCTGTGTTTATTTTCCAAAACCTGACATATAACTCCAAGACAATACACATTCACAGAGTGGGGAGGAGGAGGAGATCATAGAATCATAGATGTAGAACTGTAAGGAACCTCAGAAGTCAACTATTTCTGACCCCACCTCTCTGAAGCCCAGGGTTTTTAAGTGACTTGCCCATGATCATAGATAATACACGTCCGAAACAGACTTAACCTGCCATAGTTACAGCTTTGTCCAAACCAACCTTTCCTCCCCTCTTCTTAAAACAAGGATTTATTAATCACTTCCTATGCAACAGATAGTGTGCTAAGTGATTTACAAATATTATCTTATTTTTTTCCTTACAATAACTCTGGGAGATAGATACTATTATAGTTTTTATAGTTTTACAGTTGAAAAAACTTTGACAAGCAGAGGCTAAGTGACTTGCTCGGAGTCATAAATCTCCTAAGTGTCTGAGGCTGGATTAGAACTCAGGTTTTCCTGACTCCAAGGCTCTAGCCATTGTACCAGCTAGCTACCCCAGTACTTAAATAACATTATGACTTTATGAACCTCAGACAACCCCTTCTTAAACTTTGTATAATAATAGCACCTACCTCCCAAGGTTGTTGTAAGAATAAAAGATGATATTTGTAAAGTAGTTTGCAAACTTTTAGCAGCTATGAAAATACTAGTGATTATTACTACTACTATTGCAACTACTACTGCTACTGCTACTACTACTACCACTACTACTACTACCCCTACTGATACTACTGCTACTATTATTATCCTACTACATGTTAGCCACTATAAAAGAATGATATGAGACATTGTTATCAATAATAATAATAATATAACATTATAAATTATTATATTATATGTTTTATTATATATTACTATGATACAATATTATTATATATGTTATTATATAATAATTACTATTGATAAAAATTATACTAGTTAACAATTATACAGAAATTCAAGGCTTACAAAATGCTTTACATCCATCATCTCTTTTGATGCTCATTACAGCTCATATAAAGCAGTTATTACAGGTATTATTGCCCCTATTATATGCATGTGAAAACCGAGGTTCAGGAAGTTAAAGTCCCTTGCCCAGGTCATGCAACTGGTTAATGGCAGGGGTAGGAGTCAAACCCAGGTCTCTGCTGATGACAGGTCAAATTCTCTTTCCACACTATGCCCAAAGGGCTATAAAAATGTGCATACCCCTTGACCCAGCAATAGCACTTCTAGGGCTTTTTCCCAAAGAGATCATACAAATGGGAAAAGGTCCCACATGTACAACAATATTTATAGCAGCTCTTTTTGTGGTGGCAAAGAATTGGAAATTGAGGGGATGCCCATCAAGTGGGGAATGGCTGAACAAGTTGTGGTATATGAATGTAATGGAATACTATTGTGCTATAAGAAATGATGAGTAGGCAGACTTCAGAAAAACCTGGAAAGACTTATATGGACTGATGCTGAGTGAAGTGAGCAGAATCAGGAGGACGTTGTACACAGTAACAGCAACATTGTGCAATGAGTAATGTTGATAGATTTAGCTCTTCTCAGAAGAAAAAAAAAGAAAAAAAGAAAAATAAAAAAGTTTAAAAAAGAAGAAAAAAATTCTCTTTCCACTATTCCATGCTGTCTTAATAAAAATCTTCTGAGTTTCATGGAAATAGTTACTGTACTAATTCCAGTGGAAATGTTCTGTTCCTATCTTTCTTCCTCTGAGAGAAAAGAGTTAAATTTTGAACAAAATATGGTGCCCTGATGTTATTTTGGTTATATTTATCATTAATTTTAATACTATCTCTAGCTTCCCGGACACAATGATACACAGATTAAGAAGATTCTCATTATATCTGTGTGTTTTACTTTTCACCTCTTCACCAGCAAATCCTTTTTCCATTATAGGTTTTTATGAGAAATGCTGCTGGGATGCCCTTTTTATCATTAATCAAATTGTGGTGGCTAATGGATTGCAAATGTGTGCTATAAGCAAAAACACATTATAGTTGTTCAGCCTTTAATTATACAACTATTTCAATGACATAGTTGGAAATTGATGAAGATAGCCTAGACATTTATTTGTGAAGAATGTTTTTTTTTTTAATTCTGCTAATTGAACAACAAAATTAGCAGAGATGCAGAGAAACAACTGGTTAAAAAGGTACCCTTTTTATATTGGATTGCATTATAATTAAAGCAATTATCAATTATCCACAGAACATTTTCTTTTCAAATTTTCAAGTCCCTACAAATTACTTGCTTTATGGACATCTCACATTTTCTCTATTTTCTCTGCATGTAACCTGCTAGGAAACCCTTAACCATTTCCTTTACTGCTGCAAAGGTTTCAAAAAGAACCTCTCTCCTTAGGCTGCTGATTTATATATTAAAAAGACAGCCACTTAAGGTTGAATATTTAATCTAACTTACCTGTCATTCGATGCAAAACTCATCTTTACAATATTCTTGGAAGATAGGCCTCAATCCTCTGCTTGAAAACTTAAATTTAATGGGAAACTTACTAATAGGTGATGCAGGCTCTTCCATTATTGGATAGATCTTGGCTAATGCTGGTACAGCTCTGTGTGAGAGAGATGAGCCCTTTTGACACTGACAAAGGCAACGAATCCCTTCTCAGAATAATGCTTTTAAGGAATAAAATAAAATACATCATATTACAAAGGAAACCAATTACCTTAAGATAAAATTCTAAAAAAAAATAAATAAACTTGCTCAGGGATCCCAGGGTAAAAAAACCCTGCTCTTCAAGGTTCTTTCTTGTGGCCAATCAGTGGACTAGATTAGGTATACTATATACTGAAATAAATGAGCATAGTAACTTTGTTCTGATAAACACAAAGATACAAGTTTTGGGGGCAAAAATTAACAATTTGACAAAAAAACTGCTAGGAAAACTAGATAGTAAATTGGCAGAAACTAGGCATAGACCAATATCTCACACTGCATACCAAGATAAGCTCAAAATGGGTACATGATTTATACATAAAAGGTGTTATCATAAATAAATTACAGAAGCATGGGGGAAATACTTAGTAAATCTATGCGTAAGGGAAGGGTTTTTGACCAAACAAGAGACTGAAAAGTTTATAAGAGTAAAATAGATAGTTTTGATTACATTAAAGTAAAAAGGTTTTATACAAACAAAATGAATGCAGCCAAAATTAGAAGGAAATGGGAAAAATGTATAGTAAGATTCTCTGATAAAGGTCTCATTTTTCAAATATGTAGGGAACTGAGCCAAATTTATAAAATTAAAGGCCATCTCTCAATTGATAAATGGTCAAAATATATGAACAGGAAGTTTTCAGAAGAAATTGAAGCTATCAATAGTCATAGAAAAATACACAAAATCACTAATAATTAGAGGAATGCAAATTAAAATAACTCTGAAGTACTATCTCACACTTATCAGATTAGCTAACATGACAAAAAAGCAAAATGACAAATACTGGAGAGGACATGGGAAATTACATATACTAATGCACTGTTGATTGAGCTGTGAACTGGTCCAACTATTCTGGAGAAAAATTACTATGCCCAAAAAACTGCAAACTGTGCATACTCTTTGACTCAGCAATAAGGCTAGTAGGTCTGTATCACAAAAAGATAAAAGAAACAGAAAAAGGACTCAGATGTGCAAAAATACTTATAGAGGCTCTTTTTTGTGGCAATGAATTGGGAATTGAGGGGATGCTTATTAACTGGGGAATGGCTGAACAAGTTGTAATATATGATTATGGTGGAATACTATTGTGGTGTAAGAAATGACAGAAAAACCTGGGAAGACTTGAACTGATGCAAAGTAAAGTGATTAGAACCAGGAGAATAATATACAAAATAAGAGCAAAATTGTAATGATGATCAATTGTGAAAGAAAATTATTTTGATCAATACAATGATCCACAATAATTTCACAGGACTCATGATGAAAAATATTGTCCACCTCCAGAGAAAGAACTGATGTATTATGAATGAATATTGAAGCATTTTTTTCAGTTTTTCATTTGTCTTGTCTTTTTTTTTTTTTGCCAACATGACTAATGTGGAAATGTTTTGCATGATTTCATTTGGAAAAGAAGTACTGTATTTCTTGCCTTCTCAATGGGTTGGGGAAAGGTTGAGGGTGGGAAAGAATTTGGAACTGAAAATAAAAATAAAACAAAAAATATAAAAAAGGCTTTTTCTTTCGTTAAATCAAACAGCTGACCCCTGTAATTTCCCTAAATTGATTCTGTTTCTACTCTCTTGCCTCATATGTAATAAGTTTATATCCACTGCCATATAACAAACAAAATATTTGAAAATGTCCCTACATGTCATTATAGTTTTTCTAATTAAGCCTAAAATTGTAATAGTTTTTCATAGCAGCTTTGTACAGTACTATCTTGTATTAAGGTCATAGTAAGTAAAATTTCACAGGTCTTTTACTTTTGAAATGTTGTTAAGTCATCTCACCACTATGCTGCATTTATGCAGCTGATTTTTCAAGCCATAAGAAGGATTTTGAATTTATTTGTATTATTTCTAGTCTTTGTGTCATCTATTTATATTCTGAACTTAACAAATAAAACAACAAACAACAAAGCATTTCTATATATAAAATTGAACAGAAAAAGAGGATAGTACATGAAATTGTGAATCCATGCCCCTTGCTTTTTAAGAAGCAAATGAATTTAACCTGTTAGTTTTAAAATTGTATTACTCATCTGTGCTTCTTTCTGAACTTTTTTTCTTTACTGTTCTCTGCAGTTTTAAAAATGTTTCAATGGACTTCCTCTTTTACATGTACACACACACACACACATACACACATCAACATTGTTACGTCTTTCTCCCACTACAGTAATAATTAAAAACAGAAAGAAGAAAACTCATTTCATATAATCACAGTCAAGCAAAACAAATCCACACAGTTTGGATCCACTGTTTTAGCCTGTCAGAATCATTTGGAATACAGATTCAGACATTCAGTGGATTACCTATCCTATCCAACTTTATATTACCTAAAAATGTGATAAGCATATCTTTATTTTTTTCTTCAAAATTGATGATAAAAATGTTGAACAGAAGTGCCAGTTAACAAGGCCCTTTGATATACCTTTAGAAACCTTCTTTTCAAGTTGAAATTAATTAATTCATTTCAACAGATTATTTGAGCCAACTTAGGTCTCCACAAGATGTTCCTTTTGGTAAAATCTCCCATCATTGATACATTTTTCTGTTTCATTTTTGTAAATTATTGCACAAATCATCCAAATCTTCCATCTGTCTGAATTATCTATAGCATACTTCTAACAATGGCAACACTTATTTTCTTCAATTCTTTTCTTGGAACCGCAATGTTCTTTACCATGGTTCCATTTCAGATTCAGCTTCATTGATTTCTATATAAAAATATAACTTCTTAATAAACAGTGTTAAGCTATTCTCATTTCTCTTTCTATTTGTCTCTGTCTCTCTGTCTCTCCATTTTTAGCTGTGTATATGTATACACACATATATGTATTATATATACACAAATATGTTTATGCATATATTTACATATGTGTATCAATGCCTATATATTCCAATAATAAATCTCATTCTTTTAATTCTTGATAATAGCCTTGAGGTTATATTTATTTTCTTGTTAAAATTTCAAGTTCATTTTGTTTATTATTTACATAACATGCATTGCTGTCCAAACATTTGCAGGAATAAGTATTATTCATACCTGCCTCTATTATTTCCATTAGGAAACTGTATTTTACTACCTCCTCCACCATTTTCTTTCTCTATCACACATACATTATTCTTCTTAATAGTTAATTCTATAGTTTTATTTAAGCATTTTTCTTTCTCTTTGTCAGATTTCATTTTAAATCTCTCTAAAACAGGTAACAGACTCTCCAAACAAACTCTTTTCTTCTGATGTTTCATGGGTGCTCTTTCTTTAACATTGGTTTCTACTAACTTCCACATGCCACCCCCAGCAACAGAACTTTCCTTTGTGACAAGCAAGTGCAATGAGGCAAAACAAATCAATACATGGGCTATGACTAAAAATTCATGTTCTATTCTGCACTTCCAGTGCATTACTTCTCCACTGAAAGGTGAGAGATATGCTACATCATCAGTCTTCTAAAGCCATGATTGATAACTACATTGATCAGAGTTCATGCCTTTCAATGTTGTTTTCTTTTTCATAACTGTAGTAGTATTTTCTTTTTTTTCTTTTTTTTGGGGGTGGGGAGAGCTAGGCAGTGGGGTTAGGTGACTTGCCCAGAGTCACACAGCTAGTAAGTGTTATGTGAATGAGGCCAGATTTGAACTCAGGTCCTCCTGAATCCAGGGCTGGCGCTCTATCCACTGTGCCACCTAGCTGCCCCATGTAGTAGTATTTTCAGGCAGCTGAGTGACACTGTCTTTAAGAGCGTTGATCCTGTAGTCAGGAAGACCCATGCTGAAATCCTGTCACAGAATTACTTAGGTGTGTAACTCTGGGCCAGTCACTTAAACCTACTCAGCCTGTTTCCCAATCTGAAATAATACAATGGTATGAGATAACATGAATAGTGCTTCATCAACATTAAACAATTGGACAAATACTAGATAGTATATAAACAATAGCTAGCTATTGTGATGTAAATTGTTCTACCAGTTCTGTGCACTTCATTCCACATCAGTTTATGGAAATATTCCCATTTGCCAAACACTTTCACAAGAAACACTAGCCTTTGCTAAGAGTCCAGCATTTTGATGTGATCTCAAAAAACAAATTCTGGTTTTGGTACTATTAATTTAGTTGGGGGCAGCTAGGTGGATACGTGGTAGGTGGATAGAGTACCAGGCCTGGAGTCACAAAGACTCATCTTCTTTAGTTTAAATCTGGTCTCAGACATGTTCTCGCTGTGTGACCCTAGATTCAGATTAAGTCACTTAACCTGTTTGTCTCGGTATCCTCATCTGAAAATGAGCTGGAGAAGGAAATGACAAACCATTTCAGTATCTTTGTCAAGAAAATCCCAACTGGCGTCATGCAGAGTTGGACATGACTGAACAACAACAGCAATCAATTTAGTTAGCTATTTTTACTATCCTTCATGACTGGGTATGGGCCCAAGTCGAGATCCTCACCCCTTGCCCCAAAGGTAATCTGGCTCTACAGGCCCCAGCTCCTTATTTCCCTTTGAAAGCCTTAGCCTTACCTTTTGATCTTATTCAGATGTGCCACCCTCCCTAGCCCTAAAAAGAATCTGGCTCCTGTTTGTCCATGGGTCCCAGAACACCCTTAAACTTTTAGATTCCTTATAGACTCCCCTTATCTCCCTTTGAAAGCCCTAGGCCCCCCTTTTGATCCTATTCAGATGCACCTTTGCCCCTAGCCCTAAAAAGAATCTGGCTCCCATTTGTCTATGGGTCCCAGAGAACCTTTAAACTTTTAGGTTCCTTATCTACTTTCCTTATCTCCTTTTGAAAGCCCTAACCCCACTTTCTGATCCTTTCAAACGTCCTCCTTTCAGTTCCCTTCATTATCTATTCCCATTGTTTATTCAATCTCTCAGACCTTCCAATCGGAATTCTCACCTAGACCCTTTTCCCAACCACCACCCCTTCCCCTGGCCACCCAAAGTTACTTTAGTGTATATAAGATCCACCCTGGCCCCCATTCAAAATCTGAGAATCTCTCATGCCTAGAGGCTGAGCTTTTCTCATGCCTGCTAGTCCTTACAGGCCTCACCTAGCCTATGTGATTTATCTGTAATAAATTTTTTCTCTGGCTGGAAGAAGATTTGAGTTGAGTTCATTCAGGCAGAGCCTGGCATCGCGATCTTGGGGTTCTGAGCACCCCAAACCTCTAGACCTCTTTACCTCCCTCTTCCAAAATCATGACCTTAATAATGAAAAGAACTGAAGAAATAAAAAGAAGATCAACTGAAACTGCTCTCTGCAAAGTTACCAATTATCTCTTAATTATCATATCCAATGGCTCTTTCTAAGGCTTCATTATTCTTTACCTCTCTTCAGTCTTTGACATCACTGATCATTTTCCTCTCTTCTCTCTAGTTTTGTGGGCTACCACTCTGTCCTAGTTCTCTTCCTACCTATGTGACTACTCCTCAGTCTTCTTTGGTATATCTTCATCTCAATCATACCCTCTAACCAAAGATGTCCCACAGGTTTCTGTCCAGTTCTTTTTCTATACTATTTTGCTTAGTGATCTTATCAGCCCCCATGCATTTAATGCTCACCTCTTTACTGATGATTCTCAAATTGACTGATTCACATTGCCAATTGCCTTTCATACTTCTTGAAGTGGATGTCTGACAGACTTCTTAAACTCAACATGTCCAAAACTGAACTCATCTTTTCCCCCAAACCCTTCCCCTTGCTGTGGAAACTTGCTGTGGGCACAACTATCCTCCCAGCCCCCCACCCCCAAGCTCATAACCAAGGTAGCTTATGGAAAGCTTATGGAAGTGATTGTTGATAAATCAAAATAAATTAATAAAAAAAATTTAAAAGTCAGTCCATGGCCTTGAGAAGCTCACAGTCTAATGGGGGAGATGACATGCAAACAAGTATGTTACAAACAAGCTCTATAAATAATAAATTGGAGATGATCTGAGAGAGAAGACTCTAGAATTGTTTGATAAGGAAAAGTCTTCCTACAGAAGGTAGAATTTTAGTTGAGACTTGAATGAAACCAAGGAATCTAGAAAACAGCACTGAAGTGGAAAAAACATTCCAGGCATATGAAAAGCCAGTGAAAAAGTCTGGAGTTGGTAGTGTCTTGTTTGAGGAATAACAAGGAGACCAGTGTCACTGAATTGAAGAATACATGGGAGGAGGGGATGAAAGTCCAGAAAAGTCAGGGTTGGGGGCATTGTGAAAGACTTTGAATGGCAGAGGATTATATATTTGACAATAGGGTGATAGGGAGCTACTAGAGTTTATTGACTGTTAGGTGGAGGTGGTGGTGTCATGGTCACAGCTGTGCTTCAGCAAGATCACATTGGGCAAGTAAGCAACTTCTCTAAACATCTTTTCCTCCAGAGTACTTAAAGCCTTTATTGTGACAATCAAATAAGATGTATGCATGTGAACCTTTTTGTAAACACTAAAGTAGAATATGAATATTATTATTATTTCCATACCTATCATATCCAACTGCTAGAGTGCAAGGTTTTTGGAGGCAATGATTGGATCTTATTTTATTGTTTTACTCCTATATCTGTTAATAGTGCTTGACACTTAATAGGTATTAATAACTGTATTCAAATTCAAAATTGTATTCAATTCCATTGTATTCAAATTCAAAAATTGCTAAGGAAGAAGAATCTACTTCTCAAAGCAACTCATTTCACTTTTGTATAGCAGATTGCTAGGAAGTTCCTAATATCAAAACTAAATTTGCCTCTTTGAAACTTCTACTCATTCCTCATGTTTCTTCCTTTGGGGCCAAACAGAACAAGTCTATACCCTTCTCTAAATGACAGCCTCTCAAATGCTTGAAGAACTACCATCTTTCCCTATTCCTCTTTCTACTGCTTTACAAGTTAAATTTGTCCAGTGCCTTTAGTTTCCTGCCAAAGTCTTCAAAGCCATCAAGAATACATTGAATTCTCTACTGATTCCTTCCTCTATTCACACCTGATTCAATAGAAATGTGTAGTGATTATTGTACATCATGTTTTCTAAATTTGGAGGGCCACAGCTGTGTTAGATAAATATCCTCTCATAGAAAATGGCACACCTCCCATTTAGATAGAAAAGCATCTCTGTACTCTCCAGTAGACAGTCACCAACAGCTATAACATGTTTCTTCTTCCTAGCAGAATAACATAATTCTTCCCATTTCTCAGTACCTCTAAATCCATCTTAGTATTTCAGTGAATTCCAGTTGCGTCTTCATCAGATCTAAATTTAAATTCCATGTGAAGAAGTCGATGCATTTAAAATATATCTAACATTATAGAATTTCTTCTTTTCTTTACCCATATTGCTACTGAGTGATAATCAAATACCTTCTTGATATCCTGGGCTAGTTGACAGGAATGCTGGACTAATGTCTTACTCTGTAAGCCACTAGCATGATGTATATGCAACAAAACCCCAGAAATAGACTAGATTAAGCACATAATGTTTAAGGATTTTACCGTTGGGTATAGGGCATCTAGGTGGGACAATGGATAGAGTGCCTGTCCTGGAATCAAGAAGACTCCTCTTCCTGAGTTCAAATCTGTCCTCAGGTACTTAATAACTGTGTGATCCTAGGCAAGTCACTTAACCTCTTTGCCTTAGTTTCTTCATCTGTAAATAGGGATAATAATAGCACTTACCTGCCAGAGTTGTGAGGATCAGATGAGACAGTAGAGTGCTTAGCACAGTGCCTTGCATATGGTAAGTGCTACATAAATGTTAGTTATTACTATATCAACTATATTAGAAATTGCCTATTCTTACACCTATTCATGTTGTTCCTATGGTGGAGAGTAGGAGGAGAGAGAATTAAAAGATGGATTTATAACTATTTTTTCCCTCCAGATGCTATGTTCCCAATTTGATATGAACTGATGGTAATTAGCCAGGTGTCTGATACAAACGCTTGTGTGCCTAACAGATTCTCCAACTCTTAGAAACATTTAATCCACATAGCAACAAGTAATACTTTGTGTATCTATTAGTGCATATTCCATTTCTGTCACATAAATTGTTACACATTGTCTCTTCCCAGTTTGAATTGCACCGAAGGAATTGAGCCCTGGTTAGAAGAGGCGGAATGGACATCTCCCTGGTTTCTCAATTTAAATCAAACAAACAAACGGCACTCACAAGGTACAAAATACAAGGCACCTTTGTGGGATTATGTCCAGGTGGATAAAATATACATGTCCTTGGAGATATATAGAGATTACAATTTCACAGATCAAATCACATCTTAAGTGCATCAGGCAGGACTTTCTGTTTTAAATGTTTAAAGATGTATTTGAGACAATCACTCCCTAAATTTATTTTCTGCCTAAATTCAGGCTCCCATGAATTGGGAGTTGTTTTGATGAAGATAAACCTATAGTCTATAGTTTAATAGCAAGTCTGAGAGAGGGTGTTGTTAATGTTTCTACAATTCTTAAATGTAAGCCAAATAGGCAACAGGAAAAAATCAATCAATATTTCTTAAGTTTCTACATTGTGCTAAACACAGGGGATCCAAAGACAAAGTTGAGACCATCACCACCTTCCAGGATCTTATTAAACACATACACACACAACAATAACAACAACTCAAGATAAACCAAAATACCTAAATATTAGGAATATATACACATACATATACATATATTTTTTTCCAAAAAAATATACACAGTCAGACCAAAATACTATTTTAGATAATATATTTTTTCTAAAGATATCCAAACATACACTCCTGAATGAGCATTGTTAACTGTTTATTTGTTTGGAGGAAAAGCACTGAGCAAAGGCATGAGCCAAAGAATAGATTTTTATTAATACGGGAGGGGGAATGGAAAAAGAAAAGCATTTATATTCCCTACTGTGTGCCAAGCACCATGATATGTGCTTTACAAATATTATCTCATTTGATCTTCATAACAACCCTAGGAAGAAGGTGGTATTATTATCCCTATTTGATAGTAGATGAAACTGAGGCAAACAAAGGTCATGTGACTTGCCCAGGGTCAAACAACTAGAGGCAAGATTTGAACTTAGGTCTTCCTAAATCCAGGCTCAACTCTCTTTCCACCGTGTCGCTTACCTGCTTCTAGATTTTATTTTATTAAATAAAATACTCACTTGAAATAAATTCTAGAATATACTATCTTTTGTAAATCTGAAAGACTTCTAAGATAGTTACAAGGTAGTCATACTCTGTAATACATATATTGTTATTTACAAGATCATATGTTAAATATTTAAACATAACAAAAAGATGGTATAAGTGAGACTTATAGAGAAGTTTTTGTACATGTTTTTCTAAATGAGCAAAGAAACTAGCTGTCCTTTCATCCAAATGAAATGTTTAAATTTAATACATAATCCAGACCAATACAAATTTTGTATTTGAATCAATAGAATTTAGTTTTTATATATGTGTGTGTGTGTGTGTTTATGCATACACACCTATTTATCTCTCTATTTATATACATACATACATACATACATACATACATACATACATACATATATCCTAATTTCTTTTCTTTAAGGTGGTCAAGAAAATCGGTATCCCAAGTACAAAATTACAAAGAAGAAGCCTATAAACCATTTAAAATTGAAAACTGTGGCAGCAAAGTAGAAATATAGGTCACTGATGTCACCAGTCCTTTCTGAGTCATCAGATTTTCATATACAACATACACATGCCTTTACAATTTTAAAATGTACAAAGGCACAAATTTTCACAAACAGAACGGAAAGCTAAAAGTTCTTATTCAATCACAAGTTCTAGCCACTCTTTCTAGTAGGCATAATAAGCATCATCTATATCACAGGATCATGATTCAGAACTGGAAGGCACCCATATGATTGTGTAGTCTATCCCTTCACTTTTTACAGATAAATAAGTTGAGGTCCAGAAAAGTTAAGATGTGCTCTTTATGCAAATAACAAGAAATATGCATACATATAAATGCATATACAGATATGCATATCACATATATAGATGTATACATGTCACACATATTACATGTATATATGTCCATATATGTTTGTGTGTATACACTATATATATGTGTGTATATTATATACATTTTATGCCCTAAACAAATTTTGAAAGTTCAGAAGTTTATACCCAATTTTCAGTTATTTCTAGTTGTGTCCAACTCATCATACCTCATTTGGAATTTTCTTGCCAAAGATAATGGAGTTGTTTGCCATTTGCTTCTCCAGCTTATTTTACAGAAGAGGAAACTGAGGCAAACTGGGTTGAGTGATTTGCCTGGAGTCACACAGCTAATAAGTGTTTGAGGCCAGCTTTAAACTGAGGAAGATGAATCTTTCTGACTCCAGGACCAGAACTCTATCCACTGTAACACCCTGTACCCAGTAATAAAATCTTTGAACGTTATATGCATAATCTAGTCTATTTCTGTGTTTTTGTTACATATACATTATACAAGTGGTTTGCAGAGTCAGACATCAGTCCCACATTCCTTTCATGAGTCACTTGAGAATTATCTTAATATGCTTTCATGCTTTGTACTGCATTTAAAAAAATTCCACAGTGAAGCATTATATATGATATGCACAAATAGGAAGTCTTTTAAAATGGCCACACACAAGACAACAGACACTAGAAACAGCTCTTTAAGAGAGAAAGATAATGCATTTTCTATGCAATAGGCTAGTTAATGCCTTTTCACAGAATTGGATCCAAGCTAGCTCCCCACTGAGCAATCCAAATTATAACACTAGTTACAGTACATCAGGTTTTGCTGTAAACTGCCTCATTTCTCTTCACATATTATATTGCTTCTCCCTCCACCTTCCTTAGCTTCCCATTCAGTGGTCAGATGAGATGAAATAATTCTGGATGTACAACAATAAAAATCTCTTTTAAAAATACTCTATTGAAATAAATTAAATACATGGCCCCACCCAAATCAAAGATAGCCTATTACTTTTGCATTCATTAATCTTGCCTCTGGACTCTTTCTTTGTACACATTCTGTGCTCTTTTTCACTGTGCACCTGATGGGACTCTAAAGAATACTACCTGTTAATTCCTTTCATTCAGCCTGAAAATGACTAAAGAACCAATTCAAATTGAACACTTTCAAAAAATATTTACCATTCTGTCATTGAGAACTTCTCATCTCTAAAAATGAAAATGGTTTTCAAAAGGAAACATGAATTGAAAATTTAAAAAAAAGTTGTCACCTCCTAACTTTGTACCTTCTGCATATCCATTACATGAGACCTCTGATTTAGTCTTTCCAGTTCTATACAAATATTCAGTCAAACTGTGTATACAGCATTTCCTCAAACAATCCATTAACCTGGAGGTCCAATTTTAAAGGCCTTACTGGATGTTTACTTTGAACCTTTTGGAGTTCTAATCATTCTATATGGCCCATCATTTTCCCTTTTTCTGATCAATTCTTTTCTCTCTCTAGGTGTCGGAGAGAAAGACACTTTATTGCAAAGATGTCTACCATCCCATATAGGAAAAAAAAAGAATAGAGGTAACTAATCAATACATTTCCTAACATGATTTCATTTGTCTTCTGATCTTGAAATAGAAATAAGACCTAAGATTTTACTTGAGTCTTATATGTATGTGAAGGGATATGGATATTTGGATGGATAATTGCTGATGGTCACTAATTTTATTAAGTTGTGAATCTGTGATCATGCTCTAAAAGAGAAAACCATGCTTGTTTCATGAGCTTCCAATAATGGTGACCAAGCATTTCAAATAAAGTTTACTGAATGATATCAAGAAGAGGTCAACTATGTTGACAATCCAACTTATCCTAGGTTAAGTGAGCCCTACCAAGGGCAAAGGTGGGAGCTGCAGATGAGACCTGGGCCCAAGGTTGTCATCATAGCCACTGCCGACAGCAATAAAAATTTATTAGTTTCCTATTGTATGCAAGGGACTATCTAGCCCTGAGGAGACCAAAGAAACAAGGATCAAATGAGGTCTAAAGAGGAAGCAAAAGAGGTGATTGTGGAGGTGGGGTGGTTTAAAGAAATGTGTTGATGTCCTTTTCAGATAGAGTTTTAGGAGTTGAAGAGGTGAGCTGTATAAGAAGCTTCTGTGAGGTTCTTCTAAAATGTTCCCAAATCTGGTGACTTAGAGAAAGCCAGACAGTCTTCTATCCCATATACTGTCAAGGCCCTAAGAGGCCCCAGTACATTCATTCATTTATTCAATCAGTCAGCTAACAAGCATTTATTAAGTACTATGTACCAGGCACTGTGATTCAAACATTAAAAAATAAAGTGGTCTCTGCTCTCATGTCTAAATTCTGTGAAGGAATAATCCAGAAACATCTACCCTACAGGACTTGAAATTATTTTCTTAGTCACATTGCTTAAAATTCCACAAATTAGAGATCCATTTGGGTTTAAAACACATCCTTCTTAAAAGTACAAATAATACTGGAAGGATTAAGAACTAGGTCATAGCTCAGTGCAGATCAATAGGTTTCCTAACACCTAGCAGTGATCAGCCACTGACGGAATAATAATGAAAATGGTGATGGTGATAGTAATAATGTTAATGACAGTACCTTAAATTTATATAGTATCTTAAATATTTTTTCTCATTTCATCCTCACCAACCTTATACATGTAGTTAATCTATTTTATAGATGACAAAATTTAGCTTCTCATGTTCAGATATGATAAAGAGACTTTCCTAAGGTTACATAACTTTTAGTTGCAGGGCCAGGTCTAGAACCTTCACACACACTATTTTCACCACACTACCTGATTCTCTAAGATAAAAGAGGAAAGAGAGGATGAGGATTTGGCAGCCCAGGAGGGCCTTTGAGGATGCAGTAGTAAGGAACTGTGGCCAACAAAGCCTCAAGGATTTATGGTAGAGAAGGTAGAAAGCAAGTTGAAAGAGTTCTGGAAATAAATTTGGCAATTTTTACCTAGGAGTGACCTTGTCCCTTCATCTCCTCCCACAAACCAGAGGGCAGCTAGGTGGCCTAGTAGATAGAGAGCAATCTACTCTGGAGTCAGGAAAGGCTGAGGTTAAACCTTACTGCAGACATTTCTTAACTTTGTGACTCTGGGCAAGTCACAAGCTCCTAACCTTTGCTCCCTCTTCCAGAAAATGGGGAGAAAAACAGCATCCACCCTATAGGGTTGTCTTAAAGACAAAATAAATATATAAAAATAAATTTAAAAATTGCAAACTGTACATAAATGTTTATTATTATTAACAATGATAACAACAACAAAAATAATCCCCAAGAAGAAAGGCAATTCCAAGCCTCTACAACAGCTTTTCCCTGGGATAGGCTTTTGATTTCCCCCTCTTCATCCCCATCAAGGACCCGTTCCATGAACAGAGGGCAGGTTTCCTCACAACATCCATTTCCTTTCTGCATCTACACATTCCCTCTGAGCACAATGCTAATTCCCATCCCTACTGCATTCTCAACACTCTATACACCCTACTATGGACACACTGTAACAAAGAACCAGTGGTCAGTTTTTCAACTGATATGTCAAACAATTACTAATGGTAAAGGAATATTTTGACACTTCTTTTTTAGCTTAGGGGAGTAATTAATAATTATAGGCAGCTGCACTCTTCCTTTTTCCAAATGTAGTTATTCGCCTTTCAAGTCTGTCATCCTCAGAGAGTAAAAATCAGCTTACCTGATGTTCTCTAAATAGAGTTATCACTGCAGTTGCATCTATGAAGAACTAACATATAGTCTTTATAAGATAATCTGAAAAAGAATAACATATAATCTCACACATATCCATGTATGAGACACCTAGTTGAATGGGAAACTTGAAGACAGTATATGCAAGATCAACTCAAATACTTTTATGGAATCAACAAATTAAAAATATTGGAATCGTTTATTCCCTATACTTTCCAGTCAACTGTTTGACCATGAAGATGTGATCACATATAGACAATTGTATTCAGAATCCTGTATCTTCTTTTCTTAAATTGCCATCAAGGATATACCAAATATGTACAGTTCTTTCTCATAAATATTTTGCAGAAATGAAAAACAGGCATGTTTGGGCAACTCATATCTTCTTGGTCACCATTTTAAATTTACATATAGAACCACGTGTGATTTTCTAAACCAAGAACCACAGAATTTGAGAGCTGAGCTATTTCCTACAACCTATGAAGGAAAGGAATCCCCTCTGTAACATACCTAACCAGTGGGCATTCAGTCTCTCAAGGCCATACATTCTATTTTTTTTTACTCTCAACAATTGATTTTTTCATGCTTTCAAACTTCCCAGAATAATTTCTTATGTAAACATTTCCTCCAGTCTATTACCTCTTCTCATCTTAATTTTCCTAATTGCCATTTCCACTTCCCCATATTTCACATCAGGTATTTAGGTGGTAAGAGTACAAATATGTTAGTTCTGTTACAAAACATCAATAAAGAAATGTTAGAAAATTCCATTTTCTAGTCTTTATTTCTATCTCTATATCTTTTTATTTTTATCTATTTTTTTTCTTCTGGGGTGATCTATCTTCATTTGGTCTTGCACCAAACTTTCTTCAGATTTTTTCCCCTTGCATTTTTCACTCATTTATTAGGTTATATGACTTATTGCCTCCTATCATTCCCCTTCAAAATGAGTCAAAAATATATTTCTACTCTGGTGGTTCCTTGGCAGTTTTCTTTCCCCTTAGCAAAGATATAAGTGAATTTTAGTGGCTGAGGTAGCTTCTATGTAATTTTAGCTTCCTCATTTCAGTGTCTCTGTCCATACTTTTCGTAGACTTCTACTATCAACATTCACGGCCTCTACAGATTCTCCTCTCACTCCTCACCTCTTTGCAATCTGTATTCAGACTTCATCACTCAAACACTTTTCTTCATCACTCAGTATTAACCCCCACTATCTCCCACACTCAGTCATCTAACCAAATTGGTCTTCTCTCTGTTCTTCACACATGAAACTCCATATTCCTTCTACATGCCTTTGCAGTGGCCATCCCACATTCCTAGAATGCCCTTCCTCCTTACTTTGACTTTGGAGAGTCCTTCCTCTCCTTTAAGATGCAGTTTAAACACCATCTTTCCTGATTTCCCCCAATTGTAAATGCCCTCCCTTCCAAACTACTTTGAAAACATTTATATTTATTAACGTACATTTTCCTTGTATATATTTTTATTCATACTTGTTGTCTCCCACAATGTACGCTCCTTACCAATAGGGATCTTTTTTCATTCTTTGTTCTTTGAAACGCTAGCAGCCAGTAGAGTCCCTAATATATAAGTACATATTTAATAAATATTGATTGATTGATTGACAACTCATAACCAAGTCCAGAGCTCTTTGCAATAACCTACATTGTCTTGCTCTCTCCCCTACTGACTCTCATGCCAGTGATCATATTATTCATGAAGATGTTCAGTGTTTACCATGTTTAGCAACTTCTAAAACATTTCTTTGTTTTGTTTTTTTGTTTTTGTGTTTTTTTGGTTAGGCAATGGGGTTAAGTGACTTGCCCAGGGTCACACAGCTAGTAAGTGTTATGTGTCTGAGGTCGGATTTGAACTCAAGTCCTCCTGACTCCAGGGCCGGTGTTCTATCCACTGCGCCACCTAGTTGCCCCTAAAATTTTTCTTAAAGAAAGTTTTAGGGCAGCTAGGTGGTGCAGTGGTTAGAGCACCGGCCCTGGAGTCAGGAGGACTTGAGTTCAAATCCAGCCTCAGACATTTAACACTTACTAACTGTGTGACTCTGGGCAAGTTACTAAACCCCATCGCCCAGGCCCCCCCAAAAAAGTCTTAGAGGCATGAGACTTATAAGTGGTTTACAAGCCTTTGGCTTTTTAAAATTCTTAATTCTAAGCCATATTTCTCCAAAATATTTTTCAGTGTTCTCCTCTGTGTGCACATTGTTATGGAAGCTATTGAGTACCATGGCATACACTGACTTTTTTGGAAGATATTAGTAAATTGAATCATAAAAAAAAATCTTGGATAACCTAATAAGAAATCTGAATAATCCCGGGGGAAGTACTATATCAGCATTCTTTCATTATAATTAAAGTGTTATAAACTAGTATATTAGGTTAACACACAAGAATTTGGTTGGAGTTTGGCTCAAGTTAAGAGCTTTTGTTACTTAGAAGTCAACTAGATTTTAAGATAGAAGTCTTGGGTCCATATTTTGGTTTGGCTACTTACTATGTATGAGGCTTCAGTTTCCTCAACAATAAAAAGTGGAGATGTAGCCCTGAATTAGCAAGCATCATCAGACTACGTGAGTGACGTTCTCACCCATCATTACCAGGAAATAATGCATTAGTCTGGCCAATGGATGAGTAATCCAGGCACTCCTACATCGATCCATTGTCAGTGCTTAATCCTGGGCCTTGATACCCTCGGTAAAGGGCTAGGTAGCTTCAGGAATCCTGTGTAAATAGATGGCCTAGGCCGCTAGAGCTAGGTTAACTGGTACTGTCATCAGTTGACAGAAAGTCAGTCTTTGAAAGTAATCTCTATTCCCTTAGAGTGTCTACAGCTAATATAAAAAGTAGAAAAAGAGTAGCCTCTGGTTTCAGCACAACCTCATAGGGTCAAATTTTTTAGAGCTGGTAGGTATCTTATGGATTATTTATAATCTATTGATCTGTATCTGTGTCTTTTAATTTATGAGACAATCAACTTCTTAATATCTAGGGGAGCACATAATTACTGCCATCTCTGATGAAATGAATAAATACTAACAAATACTTAGCAGATCAGAATTAGAACATGGGAGGTAAAATATCTGTTAGGGCAGAGACATAGTATAGTATAAAATACAGTGAGTCTAAAGGAAGTCATATTGGGTTCTAATTTTTGTTCTTCTTTATTACCCGAGTGACCCTTGGACAAATTGACCTCTCTGGATCTTAGTCCCTCATCTATAAAATTGTGAGTCTGGGATCAATGATCTCTAAAAGCCATTTCTTTTGGGTTCAATGATCTCCAAAATTCATTCCTTTATAATTGTATGATTCTATAAAGAGACCAGTTAGCTTTGTTTAGAAATTTCCTTTAATGAAATCATAAAAAAGAAGGATTTAAGGTAATGGGAGTAAATTGGCCTGTGCTATTTCTGCATTTGTGAAGGAAATGTCTTTCTCAAATACAAACTAAGATCAAGAAGTAATCAAATGTTATCATGAAACAAAGCTGATAAAATTCTGTACTGGATGTCAAATAGGAAATAATGAAGAGAGGGCATTTACCTAGGGCAAATAGTTCTGTAAGCATGATAACACAATAAAGAAAGAGTTCATATAACTGCCAGCATTCTATACCTGTGTTGTTGTAGGTTTAATTTACTTCCTTAGAAGTCAACTACAAGGTCAGTGATGGGAGGAGATAGAGGCCTATGCAATTAGTCAGTCAACAAATATTTATTAAACACTTCCCAGAGATTCAGTGTCTCCCAAATATATTTGATAACCTTTCTCTCTCCTGACATTAGGTCGTGTGCTAGCATGTGCACAAATTCATTCCATTTATTTTAAAAACTAATAATTTCATTTATAGATGATTAGAAGAGGATGAGATAATACAGGCAAAGGGGTATAGAAATCTATTCTACCCTACAGGAAAATAGAAGGGGAAGGGGATAAGAGAAGAGGGGGTGACAGAAGGGAGGGCAGATTGGGGGAAGGGATATTCAGAAAGCATGTCGTCTTGGGGTGGGGGGAGGGAGGAGATGGGGAGAAAATTTGGAACTCAAAATCTTGGGGAAGTGAATGCTGAAAACTAAAAGGTAATTAATTAATTAAAAAATAATATAACCTCCTTGAGAGTAGGAAAGAAAAAAAGGAGGCCAGCCTTTGTATTTGCATCATATCCCTAGTGCTTAGCATAGTAACTAACACACAGTAAGCACTTAATGCACTCCTCTTGATTGGCTGATTTGATTCAAGTTCCAGCTCTGACACAGATTATATGACTTTGGACAGGTCATTTTATATCTTGATGTCTCAAGTAATTTTGTAAGACTAAAAGTTGCAGAATAGTTAGCAATCTGCATTGGTGCAGTCAGAGCTACATTAATGAAATCAGAACTCTAGATTAAAAAATCATCTAGATGGGTTATAGAAATAAGAATTCCTGTAAGACACTAGAAGAGCCTTTAAAATCAGCGATTCAAAAACAAAACCCCAGATTCCAGAACTTGTGAATAATCAACATCAAAATTACCCTGAGATTGTCATTTGATACCAAAAATACTGACAGCCTCTTCATGTTTTAAAAGGGGAATGAGAAGAAAATGCTTTTATAAATCAGTGATGCTTGTTAGTCCTAGCGTTCTTGATCACAAAAGAATAAGTTCTATTTGGTATAAGAGCTTTCTGAAAGTTGGTGGTTTGATTTTTACCACCACCAGCATCAAGCATCACAGTATTGACTTTTCTCAATACACTTTGCAGCAAATGGCCAGTTCTGGTAAGTGACTGCCATTAGTAGTGATGAGGAGCCAATTTGAAGGGGTGTGGGGGAGTGAATATGTATGTGGGCAAAGCAAACAGGAAAAAAACACCTTCCCAGCAGGAAAAAAAAAAATCTTCAACCATACAATTGGGCAGTTTCACATTATTTATTGCTTAAGAAATGCATGTGAATCCCATTCTGACTGATTTAACAAGTACCCCTACAGACTATGAACTAGGAAATCCATACAGACCAAACTTAAGAGCAGAGAGAGTATTATTTTATACTTAGTCCTTACGTATGGAAACTGGACAAACTGCAGCAGGTGATAATTTAGCCTTAAAATCCATTCACAGTCTCAAAAGAGAATAGGAGGGAGGGGTTCTCTCATTACTGATTGCCTTAGACTAAAACATTAAATTGCATGACCCCCATGTCTTCTGGCAGCCCTAAATAGCTAATGACCACAGACTAAAAGCAGAATTGTATTTTCCAACTTCAAACTTACAACTTGTTTTGTTTGTCTTTCCTACTGATGGTGGGTCATTTGAGGTTTATTAAAGATCAAGCATTGGTCATTTTAATAGAACATTACTACTGAGCTTCACAGCACAGAAGGCAACTAAAAGCATACTTTTTAAAGGTAAGTATTTTCTTTGTCAAATGTGGAAGCATTAGTGAAGGATCTCACCAGTTGCAGAAGGACTAGCTTTAAGCTGGAATGGATGCAGCTGTTATGTAAGCCCAGAGTAAGGCTTTGCTTTCTTTACTGGATTTTGAAGTCATTCATTTTTTTAGGACCAAATGGAAAAAACTTCCTTCGCTTCGTTTCCTCTTACTGTTCTTAAAACAATAAAAGAGAACCAATCAATTAAGAGGCCTAGTCTGGGGTGGTTAAAATTCTTCCTTCTACCTCTTTACATTCATACAGTAGACATTTTTTTTTCATTCAAAATAAAATTAATTCTTTTCAAGATTCACTGCATAGACTCTCTTCTATACTGCAAGCAAAAAAGTGACCACACTGCTCTATTTGTCTTGGTCATTATGGATGTCTTACTCCATACACTCACTCAACCCACACATGTCCAGTTGCTTGCCAAGTTGATGCTATATCCAAAACTTCTCTCCCAATTTTGCCCTTATCTCTGTTCACAGCTACAGTGGCACAGTATTTCAGGCCTTTCTCATTTGGCAAGTGGATGATTGTAATAGCCTCATGATTAGTGACCCTGCCTCGAAACTTTGTCCTCTCCAATTCACCTTCCACACTAGCTGACCAAATGATTTTTCTAAAGATCATGTCTTACCATGTCACTCCACTACTCAATGTACTTCAGTGACTCCCTACAACCTCCATAATAAAAATATAAACTCTTCTGTTGGGCATTTAAATCCCTTAGCCTGGTGACAATCTATTTTTCCAGCCTTATTATATATTGGGCTCTATCATGCACTACGCAGTCCAACCTGGCCTTTCTACTATTCTTCACACACACGACATCCAATCTCCTGTCTCTGTGTATTTGTACTAGCTATGCCCATCTTTAGAATGTACTATAGCATCATAGAATCCTCCATAACTGAGCTCAAATATTTCCTGATCATCAGTTTCTAATGCTTTTACCTCACAAATCAAATTACCTCCTATTTACTCTCTCTCCCTTATCTTTCTCTCTATATGCATGTATATATACATCTATGGACATACATATATATTTACATATATCACACATGTATGTATATATGTATATGTTTATATTTTGAATTTTTCAGTTTTGTTTTTTGTATCCCCAGTGACAACCATAGTACTGGATACATACTAGACAGACACTTAATGAAAGCTTCTAGATTTATGGATTAAAATCTGCAAGTAAAAGCTCTGAGAGATTTAATCATCATTCAGCCAAAGTCACTAACAGGATCTATTTCTACAGAAAGCTTAAGACGCTTTTTGTTGAAGATGAGAGAGAGGATTTGGACCTATTATTTCATTGCTTCACTGATTTTCCAGGGTGGAAACTCCTTTCACTGATTCAGATCAGAAGCTTGTCTTCCAATGATTCTTAGAGGATTGTCTAAAAGTTCGACTAGCCTGTGGTTACACAGACATTGTATAGTTCATAAATCCAAGTCTTTTTGACTATAAGAACATCTCTGTAGCCATTGTACCATGATATCTCTCAAGTGTCTTAAAGGAAGAAAAAAAAAGAGTAAGTCATTGTTTGAATCTTTTTCTTCTTTCTCAGTCTATCTTTGAATAGCACAAATGAAACGGGAAATCTGTTAATTATTAGGAAAAGAAAAAAAAGAGTTCAATCCACATGTTTAGATTCATTTATTTCTGACTACTGGTTTGGCTCTCTGTATTGGAACTGTTGGCAGAATTCCTCTAGATTTTCTGCTGGGTAGGCCTGTTTTGGTCAATAGTTTCCTAGATGGCCATTATCAATGTGAGTGCAACTTGTTTTACAAAGTATTCAGGACAGTGGTGGGCATTGGTGGATATTAATCAAATAAGTGATTACTTTTAATGCATATGAGTTCCCTATCCTATTGCACTAGCAGTTCTGGTATCTGATAGTATTAAGAAACTCCTTTTCATTCACAAAAAGATGCTGAACAAAATCTTTGTCATTCCCACTTCCTCCTTATGTTATTAGAAATTAATATTCCTGGGTGTTTTAAATTTACAATTTGCAAAAAGGGTATTTAGTAACTTGACGTATTAATATACCAACAATAAATAATAAAAACAATTATAAAGAGTGAAAGAACCTGCCTCAAGAAATGTGCTTGCAGGGGCAGCTAGCTGGCACAGTGGTTAGAGCACCGGCCCTGAAGTCAGGAAGACCTGAATTCAAATCTGGCCCCAGACCAAACACTTGACACTAGCTGTGTGACCCTGGGCAAGTCACTTAACCCCAATTGCCTTAAAAAAAAAAGTTAAAAAAAAAAGAAATGTGTCTGCAATGAGTCCTAGAAATCAATTGGATTTTACTCACAGCTCGATGGAAATCTCAGTTCCTACGCCTTGTCACATTCCCTGTGTCCTGTGGGACAGTGGAAGGAGTGATATATTTGAAGTTAAAGGACCTAGGTTCAAATCCCATTTCTCATACTTCTTCCTGAGGCAACTTGGGTAAGGTATTTAACCTCTCAGGGCTTCATTTTCTTCATCTCTAAAATGAAGTGGATGGGCTAGACAAACTCTAAGGTGCCTTCCAACTCTAAACTTCTGCTACAATCTAAATCTAGGAAACACTAGAAAATACAAAAAGAAACGTTAAATTTTCAGTATAATCCAGGTCTGAACAAGGATTTATTTTCACTTTATTTGATTTTCACTGCAAACAACAAGAAATCATTACAGACTTCAGGGTTTAGGCACAATACTCTATGTTTCTAATAACTTCCATGAATAAAGCACGTATACTGTAATTCTTATGGATTTTGCTCATCTTCACAGGTAGCTTCAAAAAATTGTACTCGTCCAATTTGTTCACAGCAAGGTTCTATATCCAAAGGGAGATCTCCCAATGTCTAAGTCACATACACAGGCACCATGTTCCATTACCACAGCTGCTGATTTCCAGTGGTGTGATGAGAAGCTCTCCTAAGCAGAATTCTTCTGGGCTACCTTTGAGACTTATTTATTCTCAATCACGTCAACCAAAGGGGACAACTGGTGTTTTCTACATGAAGAAAAGTGATAGATGGAAGGAAATATATTTAGGAAAATAAGATAGTATTTAGGAAATTTTTTCATTTTGCAGAAATGACCTCCAGGTATGTTGCTAATTCCCTCCCCAACCCCAACCCACTAGAATATATCTTCATATCCATTTCTTTCTTTCTTTTTTGCAATTAAAATGAAAGCATAATTTTAAAAGCATTTATTAAATAATTATATGCAAAGCACTAAGGATACAAATAGAAAAGAAAGACTCTATTCTCTTATAAATGAGCAATTTTTTAATTAATTTGTTCCCTCTCATAACTCCCTACTCCTTGATAAGCAAACAAAATTTTAACAACCCCCACCCCACCAAATAAGCCTTCAATGCACAGATGCATCAAATGGCAAAATAAATTCGCACATTAAGAATATCTGAAAATGCACGACCTCTTCTGCAGTCCAAGACCATCACCTCTCTATTAGGAAGTGAGTCAGCCTGTCTTTCTTGCTACCACAATGTCCATTATCTACCTCATATAAACAGAAATTTTATATATACCCTAAAGGTTCACTTATGATTAAAATGATACCCTCTTTTGTTCACTGGAACAAGAACCATAGAAACAAAAGAACCTCAAGAAGTGACGCAACAGGTATAATAGTAGTAGTGAGACTACTATTATTATCACTCTAATAATTTTGTAATGAGCATTTATGTAATAGAATTCCCTGAAGATTACAAAACACTTTATATGCAGGGTGTTCCAAAAGTCTTACTGCAGTTTTAAGATATTAAGGCTTAAAGCTGCACTAAGACTTTGGAGAACACACACTCACACATACATACATACATACATATATACATACACACATAAATATGTGTATGTTTGTGTGTGTACATATATATAGTCACTTAAAATGCTGAAATTAAATTCTCAATACTAGTATTGATACTGTATTATTATGACATTAACAATATGTATATATGTAGAATAGTGCAGCTTTAAACCTTAATAACTTAAAACTATAATGAGACTTTTGGAATGTACCATATACATACATACACACATATCTATGTGTGTTTGTGTGTATATATGAAGTTCCCAAAGTCTTATGTATATAAACATATCTATGTGTATGTATTTGTGTGTGTGTGTGTGTGTGTGTGTGTGTGTGTGTGTGACAGAGAGAGAGAGAGAGCATTTGGGATGACTGAACCATTTTTTAAAATAAACACACAAAAGAGAACAGAAGGAATCAAAAAAGCTGCATGTTGTATTTGTTATTTAATTAAAAAGAAATATAAACTGAATAAAATAGAGACTCACAATTTCAGTTTTTTTTTTGCTTTGTATATGCAAGTGCTATTTTATTTTATGTCTCTGAGTTCAGAATTTAAAAAAATAAAATAAAATATTATCTCGTGTATCCACACAACAGCCCTATGAGTTAGAGACTAGTACTTTTCCTCTTTTTACATATGCAAAGCATGAGTCTATGAGAAGTTGTATAATTTGCCCAGGGTGACACTGGAGAGTTTGCGGTGGAATTAAAACACAGGTCTTCCAAAAATTCAAGTGTAGCCCTTTGCTTTTGGTCATTTAAAATGCTGAAATTATATTTTCAAGGATTCTAGTACTGATATTGTATTGTTGTGACACTAAATTTTGAGACACTTCTTTTCCATGTTTATATTAATTTCAGTTCAATATTTATTAAGCACCTACTGTGTTCAAGGTATTGTATTAAGCACTGGCAATTCAGAAACTAAAATAAACAAATTATCAAAGTACATAGTCCTTGCCATAAGAAGATTGTATTCCATGTTCATTATGACATAAGTATAAATAAAATTCAGGCATTGCTCTGAAGGAAAGGTCTTACAGAATAATACTTTAAAAAAAGTTTCTATTTCATGACTAATAATGGAATCTTAGTCCAGAAATGAGTTTTAAACACAGGTACAAAATAACAATTTTCAGTATGGAAAAATAGGAAAAATTTGAAAACTATTTGAAAACTATTTTTTATAGTTTTTTTCTTACTGTTTCTATTTTTTTAATAGAGGATTAAAATAGTTCAATTGTAAGATCTGTCTTCTCTCCTTCCCATCCCCAATGTAGTTCAATAAAAACTCAAGGCAGAAAAGAAACGTATATCACTGAAATGAATGGAATTATGTCTTATCCATGGGAAGTCTCTTTTAGAATGTGTTCATATTAAAAAAAAAAAAACTTTCCCTGACAGAGAATTATATATAGGTTTTTATTAAATGTTAAATGGCTTTCTGCAAAATTTTACAATATTCATTACTGAAAAAGTACAAAACATCAGGACATGATTACCAAGATTTCTGATGAGTCTATTTCATAAATGATACAATAGAAATTATATTTATTTTTCAATAGCCATGCATTGTTCATAATGACAAGAGCAGTATTAATCCCTGCAGATAATCAAGCGCTTCCCTAAGACCATTTCATTTTTCTTTTCTCTAAAAGAGTTATGACAACCTTATTTATGATCTATCTTCAAGGGTAATATTTTTAATTTCATAATAAGTAATCAAATATTTGAGGGACGGAAGGTGACAGTGTTCTTGGAACACAGCCAACCAGAGAGAGAATAGGATAAAAATGTCGTCAAAATCTGAGATAATTTAGTAAGGTTAATTTGGATAAAATTTGAATTAATTTAGTCCTATATTTTAAAAAAAAAACTAACTGTTGTATTATATTAGCCTCCAACAGATTTGTTTAAATTCCATTGTTTTAGCTTTAGAGGGAAATCATCTAACATTTGAATGGCATGTTTTGATGAAGTTTATTCAGTGTTTATGCCTCACTATATTTTAAATCATTTAACTTATACTTATTAAGAATTCTGAGGCTCAAACCACAGGCAATGAGAAGTTTGGTTATTTTATTTTGAGGACCTGAAAGAAAGACTCTTTCATTTTCACTTTTTATGTTATTTAACCACCTAGTTCCATTTCTTTCTCTATCTATGGCCTAAGTTTCATAACTTCTAGATTAGCTACAGCATAGTATCCTCTGGCTACTTTTTTTCTTAGAAATGCCGTGGCCACCAAATTCTGGGAGACTGATAGTATCCTTTTGACCTTTTCCAATCCTCTTGAAAATGAAAAATCAAAATGACATGTTGATGACTTTCTCCTTAAATTCAGTTCTAATAGTGGTTTCTTTGACCATTGGTTGTAAGGTTATATGTCTCCCTCACACAGACAGATAGATGTTTAAAGACATGAAATCCCTGGATTTTCCTTATTTTTGACAACAGGATCCTTTCTGAGGATCACTTTAGATGCTTAGAATTCTGATATATTACCTTTGTTGCTACTGCTCAGAAGAACTGGCCTTCTCTTAACAAACCAAACTCTCTATTAAGGTTGAAGAGAGTACAGTTGAGTCATTAGGTCATTAGAGAGAGAATAATCTTTGTCCTCCACACTCCTACAATGATGTACTTCAACACAGGGCATGGATATGAAGTCTAATGTTCTATCACTAAGGAAGCATGTTGAAGATTAAAATTTTGCCATTTTTGAATTATATTAAAAGCATCCCCAACAATTGGACTTCAAATTCCTTAACTGGACTCTAGAAAACTATTCTATTGACAGTGGTTTTGGCTATATCATTTATACTAATTGAATATCAAGGAAAAAGAAAAAAAGTTAAGGTGCATTTGGAGAATTTTATTCTCTCCTCTTGCATGTATAAATTTGGTAACTCTGAAAGAAATCTTGTGAAAAGTGAAAGCCAGAAAAAAGTAGAGAAATACATTTCAAAACATTTAAAATAAACTAGAAACTTTCCTAGAGCAAATAGTGGCTTCCAAGTCAGGTTTCTTACACAAATTTTTATAACGCTGTTAGAAAATTGGCATCTATAACTTCAAACTCATATATTCATCCTTAAAGAAACACTTTTTGCCCTCTAACTTTTTCTAAGATTTTATTTGATTTCATTAATTATCTTCTCTTATCATGAATTCTAAAATTTTATTCTATTATTCCTGGTCCACAACCTTATTTATTTTCTTTGAATTCCTCATAGAGTTTAAACTTCTAAAGTATCAGTTCTGAGCTCCTGCTTCTAATCAATTTCTGTTGTTGCCTTAAATATCTTGACCCATTTGTCTCTTTCTTTTTTCTCTTTTGTCTTACTCTTAGAAACATATCAGTTTATAAATAGAAATAATTTGAATAGGAACAATGCCATATGGTAGAAATTATTCTGTACCCAAAATCATGTGATTCATTGTTATCCTATAAGCTCCTCATGATCATTCCCCATCCCACTGGTTACATAATTTCATCTCTGTATCTATCCCCACTCCCCTGTCATGTGTCAGCTGCTTCTAAAAGCTTGTATATCCTCCTGATGCATATTATTGTCCAGGTAGGCATGACACTCTCAGTAAAGGTGATCTTCTAATGTGCTCACTTTCCCCAGTTTAAATCAGTCATGATGTTCCTATATCCCATTCCACACATACATACCTCTTGACCTGTGTGAGTGCTCTTCTGTGGAACTATCTTCCCCTGGTGTGCTGAGATTCTCTTCTTTGATGGCCCTTTCATCTGCCATATCTCCCATTCTCCTAAAATCCATCCTCTTAAAGAGAGACTATTTGAGTCATCATCCCTTCCCTTACCCATGGACTTAATAAAGGTACAACACTCTTTCCCCTCTGTCCTACCCCTTGCATCTGTCCATTTATACACCCTGTCTCTCTTTCTATTTTATCCCACAAAACAAATTGATTCATCTCTGGGGGACTTGTGGGATTTTGTCTGATGTGCATCAGTCCTGTACCTCCACCTTCACCTTTCTTTTTCTTCATATTCTTCTTATATATGTATCATTTTTGTGCATTTTGAAAACCTTAATACGTTTTTATTTTCTTACTCTATAAATCAGTCTTTCTTTTAAAAATAAAATCTAAAATTGAGATAATTTATTTTATCACTTTTTTCCTTGGTATTTGTACTTATTTACCTTTATTGTGTTTCAGTGGTTTGTAATGTCTGCAAGTTGAATATTCTGCTCATCTGTGTTTTCTTTTTTCACCTAAATGTTCATCTTTTGTGGAAATCCCAACCTTTTTTTTTCATTATTAGTTTCAGGTTTACAGGGATGCCATTTTGGAATATGTCTTGAGCTCCTTTGCTTTTGAGACTATGCTATTGCAGTCCCTTTACTGATTTCTTATCTATGTTGAATCATTTTATACCATTAAGGTTTTTTTTTTAATATTTAAGGTATTTCTCCTGGCCATTTGCAGAATTTATTTTTGTTGTTGTTATTGTTGTTTTTTGGTCTGCAATTGTGTGATTGATCCACCATGTGCCTTGGAGTTTAAAATCTTTTTGTCTTGTTATTTGGTTATTGTTTTTCTGGAGGCAATCAGTATGTTCTTTCAGTTGATGTTTTCTGTATTTAAAGTATCTAAGCAGTATTCTTAAATTTTTCTTAAATTATTGTATTCTTTTTTATTTGTCTTTTTTTGTGGGGGAAGGGGAGCAGGGAGGAACCTAAAAGCCTTAATTTGTCTCTGTGAAGCCTGTTCTTGAGGTCAATGGCTTTTGCTTCAATAGAGATCATGTTTTTTTTTAAATATTATTGCCTTTTGCATGTCTTTTTTTCCTTTTTTATTTTTTTTCACATTCACATTAAACACATTTTCACATTAGCCACATTATACAATGTTCTGTTACTATGTACAATTTTCTCTTGGTTCTGCTCACTTCACTCAGCATCAGTTCATATAAGTCTTTCCAGGTTTTTTTTTTTCTGAAATCTGCCTGTTCATCATTTCTTATAATACAGTAGTATTTTATTATATTCATATGCTACAACTTGTTCAGCCATTCCCTAATTGATGGACATCCCCTCAATTTCCAATTCCTTGCCCCACAAAAAGAGTTGCTATAAATATTTTTGTACATGTGGGTCCTTTTCTCATTTTTATGATTTCTTTGGGATACAAATCTAGAAGTGGTTATTGCTGGATCAAATAATATGCACAGTTTTATAGCCCTTTGGGTATAGTTCCAAATTGCTCTCCAGAATGTTTGGATCAGTTCACAACTCCACCAAAAATGCATTAGTGTTCCAATTTTCCCACATCTTCTCCAACATTTATTATTTTCCTGTATTGTCATGTTAGCCAATTTGATAGGTGTGATGTGGTTTTGATTTTCATTTCTCTAATCAACAGTGATTTAGAGTATTTTTTTCTTGACTATAGATAGCTTTAATTTCTTCATCTGAAAACTGCCTATTCATATCCTTTGTCCATTTTATCAATTGGAGAATGACTTTTATTCTTACAGATTTGACTCAGTTCTTCACATATTTTAGAAATGAGACCTTTATCAGAGACACTGGCTATAAAAATTATTTCCAAGACTTCTGTTTCCTTTCTAATCTTGGTTGCATTGGCTTTGTTTGTTTTTGCTTCTCTTTTGCCAGCCTTTTCTTCACTTCAGTATTTTTTATTGAATAGGTATCTTGTTTTCCTTAAATGTTATTGTTTTTTGCTTTATCTTTTTGCAGATTGCCCTTAACTTCTGTATATTTGTACACCTGATCAATTATTCTCTCTTGTGTTCTTTGGTAAAACTTGTCATCATTGATTGATTTTTTTTTATTCTGCCAATTATTTTTTATTTACAGGTCATGAATTATGCTTTCACATTTATTATTTCTCTTTGAAACCATTCAGAAACATCCTGCTGTGGTTACATGCTCTCTTGGGCATGCACAAGGTCCCCTGTTTTATCAGTTGTTTATTCTCCTTTCACTTATAATATTAATTCATAGATATCTTGAATTGTTTACCTAATCTAGATGTCATATTCTCTCCTGTTACTAATAGCTTCCAGGTTGGTTTATCTGTTTTTATTCCATGTCTCTGAGTTTTCTTCCTTCTGAGACCTTTGGTAATTTCCCTCCCCCTCCCCTTATTTTTTTTCCTATTGCTCTTGTTCTGACTTTCCTTTTTGATGGGAGTTTCCTTGGTGGCTGGACCTAAAAGACATCACAGACTGTACCCTTGCTGACCAATTCACATTTCACCTGCCTCAGTTTCTGCTCTACTTCTAGTGGGACAAAACTGTCTCCAGTAGGATGTTACAGAAACCTGAAATTCCTTTATTTCTTGTGCATAATTCCTGTTTTAGAGAAGTTTGAGGGGTTGTGGAGGATTTGAGAAAATGCCAAATCCTCCTTCTTTTTTGATTATTTGACTGAGAAGTGAGTGTTTTTGTATTCTAAATCTGCTCATCTTTCTTAAACTTCCATGTTAGAAACAGAACACAATAAAACTTCATTGTGGATTCAATAATTTCTAATATTTTAATTGAGGTTTTTAAAAAATCATTGAGAACTATAAATTCTGACATGTTCATTGTTAATTATTTATTTTATGTACTTCATTTATCTTTTGAATCATTAGGGAATTTCTTTTGTTGTTCTTTGCTATGCATTGATTACACAAGATTAATTCTGTTTCCTAAGGCACTGATTTACTTTTATTTTTTTCTTAGAATATTTGTTGAAAGCTTTGTAATTTGTTGAGAGCTCTTAGAATTTAGAATTTACCCTTCTAGTTTCAGGATACTATCTAATGATTTATCCATTTTCCCTCATGTTTTATTATCTTCATTCTTGAAATATTTGATGTTCCCACCACTTTTTCTTTCCATATTCATTCATCACTCACTTTTTGATCCCTCCTGCCTGGACTGCTAGATACACTCCCTGCACTATACAGATGACTCAGCTTACTCACATTGGGCAATTTCATTTTCTTAAGGATAAATTGTTGCATGAGTAGCTCTACAGGTAAGATAAGACTAGTTTCAACTGAGTCTTACTACCCTTTCCTTCAGGGGTGGATGCCACCACTCATGTTGGACCACTTTCACATTTCTTCTCTTGACTTTCTTCTTTTTTCCCCTCTAACTGGGTAAAATTAACATCTTTCAATTTTTGCAGAGTTCAGGGAGGGTAGCAAGGGTATTCTGGAGAGAATCTCTTTTTCTTTGGGGGTCTTTAATTTAGAAGCTGTCCCAGGCAGAAGGTAACATACTCCAAAAGCCTTTGCCTCCATCTCCTTCATATTACTGTACAGTATAAACGTCTGCCACTTGTTTCAGAAGAGGAAGACAGACATGTAGTGAGGTATGCCAACAAAGAACATAGTAAAAGAGGATCCCAATGTGTACCTGAAGTACAAGCCAATAGACTGGTTTGTGTGCCACACATGCAATACAGAATGCAGTTAACTTGAGGTACTAAGTGAACATTTTAAGGATTAATATTCTCCAGTATTATTTAATAAAGATTCTACCTTTTGTATTTTTTCTGCCTTTATCCTATAGCTCCAAATGCAATAGATCTCTAACTCATGTAAAATGCCCATAGGAGGGAAATTTTGAGAGTGGGGATTGGAGAAAGTGTCCAGCCCACCCTCTTGTTGGGCCTGTTACCTACAAGTCCTCTTTTCACTCTCAAATTAGGACTAAAACCACATTCTATTTTGAAAGAATAATTCTTTCCCTCCTTAATGGAGCATTATATAATTGTACATAATAAATCTGTAAATGAAAACAAGAATATAATTGACATGACTACAAATTGATTGATTTGATTTTAAACATAAACACAATTGTTTTAAGCTGCTAACGAAATTTCTGGAAGACCAAATCTCTAATCTCTAACAAAAATATTAACTTCTCTTATTGCATCTATTCATATAATACATTAGTTTTCATTCAGATTACTTATTTCAGTTGAGTATTATAAATCAGAGGCTTTTTGTAAACCTCAGATATAGATAGAAAGTGAATCAGTCACTTCTTTAAAGGTTTGTTTCCACTTTCAGAGGCTACTGTGCTTCTCTATTAGTAGAAGAGTCCATAGAACTACGAAAATGGTGAAGGGAACCCTTTCTGATGTCTGTATCCTTCTGATCTGTGTATATGACTCCAGAGGAAGCCAGAAGTACTTCCCACCTAGGCTGACCTCTGCTTGACAGTAGACATAAGGCATATGAATCTTTATCTATGTCACATTTTTCTTCTCTTCACCCTCTCTTGTAGCACAAAGTGAAAGGTAATGCTACAATGTGCTTTGAACCTTTGATATAAACTGGTCAGGTGAAAAAAAAGTGGGATAAAGACTCTTCTTCCACTATGATTGAAGGAGAATAATTCTTTAAATTTATTTTGGTAGGTAGTTTGAAAGAAAACCTACAGACTTATTTGTATGAAAATAATTTCAGTGGATCTTTTTGTGGTGGCTAAGAAGTGGAAATCAAAGGGATGTCCATCAGTTAGGGAAAAGCTAAACAAGCTGTGCTATATGATTGTTATAGAATATTATTGCTCTATAAGAAATGATTAGCAAGATGATTTCAGAAAAACCTGGAAAGACTTACATGAACTGATCACTGTGAAGTGAACAGAGCCAAAAGAACATTGAACACAGTAACAGCAATGTTGTTTGATGAAAAACTGTGAATGACAGCTGTTCTGAGCAATACAATGATCTACAACAATCCTAAAGAACTAATGTTGAAGCATACTATCCACCTCCAGAGAAAGAACTGATATTGATTAAATACAAATTCAGACATGATATTTTTCACTTTCATTTTTTATTTTATTTGAGTCTTCTTGTACGAAATGACTAATATGGAAATGTTTTATATAATGACACATGTATAACCTATACCTGATTGATTACCATCTCAGGGAGGAGGACAGGAGAGGGAGGAAGGAAAGGATAGAATTTGGAACCCAAAACTATAAATAAAAATGTTTAAAAAATTGAAAGAAAGAAAGAAAACCTAGAGTTTTCTCAGAGTTTCTATACAGATGGTGACACAAAGGGAATAAGCTATTGATATCTAAATTCCCATGTTGTTCAGATTTGTTCCATAATGATGGATTTATAGAGCCACATTCTTATTCTAATTTAACCTGTGGGAGAATTACAATAAACATTTTTATTACTTTCAAATTAGTGTTTCTATGTGGAAGTGACACACATTATATTTATGTAGTCATCTCCAACATTCCCTTGCATGAGTATATATCCAGATTAGTAAAGCTAATGAAATAGCATTTCTAGGCCCACAGTAACACCAGTATAGTGGAGTAATATGTGGCAGGCTCTCTCTGCAATAAAAGAATTTAGGAGGTAATAAAACAGCTTTGAAGCTTCACCTCTCAACAATAAAAATGGCAAAAGTGACAAAAATAGTCAGTGTTGGGGCACATTAATACACTGTTGGAGCCGTGAAATAATCCATCTATTCAGTAAACTAATCAGGAATCATGTGAAAAAGCAACACCCTATATCATTTGTGCCCCTGCTGGCCATATACTCGGAGGAGGACAAAGGTTAAAAAGTAAGGTCTCATAAATAACTAAATATTTATAATAGTGCTATTTATTTTACAACAAACCTGGAGACAGAGTGAGTGCCCATCAGTTGGAGAATAGCTAAACAGATAGTGACATATGAATTTTATTAAATATTACTACACTGTAAGCAATAAAGAACATGAAGAAATTTAAAGGACTAAGGGAAAATTAGAACAAACTGATGTAGACTGCCAGTAGAACCAGAAAAACAATACACAAATAATAGCTATAGCAATGGAAAGGAAAAAAAAAGAAAGTGAAACTGACCAATAGTTAATCATCAATCCTGACCCTGGAAAAAGAAGAAGAAAAGCATGCTTCCCCTTTTCATGGAAAGGTGAGGGGCTATGGGTGTGAAATGGTGCATACTGTCAGATATGGTCAATGTATTTTACTTAACTCTTTGCCACAAGGAAGATATCCAGAAATGAGTGTGGTTTTTAAAGAGAAGGCATTAACAAACAATTTTAAAGAAGATAAATGAGAGGAAACTGTCATCTGTCTAATGTCTACTGCTCACTTTATTTTCTTCCTGAAGAAGACTATGCTGACTGAAATACATACTACTATGAACTTCTTTTTTTCCCCTACCAAGCCTTTTGAATTTGACCAGTGAAATCTAATTTGACCCAAGAGAATCTCTTCTTCACACTCACATCATGATTAGAAACACAACCTCTCCTTGTGAGGATAGTTCTATCCCTGTCTTAGGGATAGAAGTTCCCATAGACTTACAATATAGGGATAGAGCCTGAACCTGTGTTTTCATTGGTATAAGGAACTCTCTGGAAAGAAATTCCCTCTACCAATGCAGGCTGGTACTGTCTCTGAAATTTATATTCTAGACTTGGAGAGCTTACCAGAGTACAGTGACTTGGCAAGGAGAAACAGAACATATATGTTAGACAGCAGACCTTGAACCCCAGTTTTCCTGGCTTTGAAGTCAACTCTCTATCTACTATACCATGCTGTTTTTCTGCAACTATGAATATGAACAACAATCATATTATCACTCTTGACAGACTGGTTTCATTTAAAAAAAATACAATTGTTTTAGGTTTTTAAAGAACTATTTAGAACAATAAACATCCGACCTTGAGGTGCTCTCCCTGCTTTCTTAGATATTTTCTTGGTCCTTTCATGTTTTTATATCACCATTACTTCTTTTTTTATTTTAAATGTATTTATTTTTAGTTTTCAACATTCACTTCTATAAGATTTTGAGTTCTAAATTTTCTCCTCCCTCTCCAGCTCCATCCCCAAGATAGTGGGCAATCTGATATAGGTTATACATATACATTCATATTAAACACATTTCCACAGTTATTTTTTTTTTTTTGCTTTTTGGTGAAGCAATTGGGGTTAAGTGATTTGCCTAGAGTCACACAGATGGTGAGTGTTATGTGTTTGAGGCTGGGTTTGAACTCAGGTCCTCCTACTCTAGGACAGGTGCTCTATCCACTGCACCACCTAGCTGCCCCTACATTAGTCAAGTTGTAAAGAAGAATTAGAACCAAAGGAAAAAACCATGAAAAAAAAAGAAAGAAAAAATAAAAAAGAAAGAAAACAATATGCTTCGATCTGCGTTCAGACTCCATAGTTCTTTTTTTCTGGATGTGGATAGCATTTTCCATCATAAGTCTTTTGGGATTATATTAGATCTTTGCTTTGCTGTGAACAGTTAAGTCTATCAAAGTTGGTCATCGCACAATGTTGCTACTGCTATGTATAATGTTCTTCTAGTTCTGCTCACTTCACTCAGCATCAGTTCATGTAAGTCTTTCCAGGTTTTTCTGAAATCTGCCTGCTCATCACTCTTATGGAACAGTGATATTCCATTACATTCATATACCACAACTTGTTCAGCCATTCCCTAATTGATGGGTATCCCTTCAATTTCCAATTCTTGGCCACCACAAAAAGAGCTGCTATAATTTTTTTTTCACATGTGGTTCCCTTCCCCATTTTTATGATCTCTTTGGGATACAGACCTATAACATATCACTGTTACTTCTAAGTATGATCCTTCCTCACCCATCTCCCCCAAAAAATTATCCTTTGTAATAAACAAACACAGTTAAGCAAAAAAATGATAATAATAATAACACATTGACTATATCTGCTAATGCATGACTCATTCCTTCCCTATGAGCTGAAACCTCTCTATTTAAAGTAGGAATAATATTTCACCATAACTCCTCTGAGCAAACAACCCTTAAATATTTGCACGTTGTTTTCACCTTAAGAATGTCTAATTAAATAATATGTGATTTTCTCTTATTGTATGTCTTCATATCATACTTTAGTTGTTTGCATTCAACAAATTAATTCTATTTAGGTTTTATTAGAAAAAGGAGAGTACTTGTGAGTTTTAGGAGAAACTATGTCAGGTGTGGCATAATGGAGATAGAAGTGAATTTGTAATCAGAAGTATTCAGTGCAAATTCTAGCTCTAACAATTACTTTATGTATGACCTTGAGCAAATCAGTTAATTTCTCTTGACTTCAGTTATCTGAAAAGTAATTAGGCTAGATGAACTCCAATACCTTTCAGAATTCTAAGTCTATGATGTTGCATCAATTGTCAAGTTTATGAATGTTGGGAAGCTTCAATTCACTTTATTTCTTTGAATAATTTTCCTTGAAGAACAAAATTCTGGGCATATTTTAAATGAATACAAGAAATAAGGTTAGAAGTAGGTAACTTCATGACATAAGAGTATCTCATAAGAATTTATTTTGGGTTAGTCTATAAGGTGAGACTTTGAATCTACTTCTCTAATTGAAAATAGTTGGTTTTAATTTAACCATATATTAGGGACCCATTACTCAATCACTTTTGAATTCATTCAAAGCTCAGGATGGCCTTCTTTCTTTTGGAAGGACATTGCTTTCTAGGAGGTTTGTAGGAAGATATGTAAGGTTCTTCTTGCTGTTATCAGTAACATCAGCTTATGAGCATATATATTTCATGTTAAGAGCGATTTTTCTTTCATTATCACAGTCTAATGCAGGAATCAAATACATTAAAGAATCAAAGAGTCAGACTGATGGCTTTCACATTTAGAATGCAGGTTAGGGTTATGGTATTAGCTGCGCATTTTAAGATACAGGCACAGGGAATGTCCCAGGATCCTAGATCCTAGCTGTAGCGAGGAGGGACCACAGAATTCATCTATATTAATCTCTCATTTTGTAGATGAGGAAAACAAGATCCAGAGACATGACTTGCCAAACCCCTGTACATAACTGAACTGGTATTTGAACCTAGATTTTTCTATTCCAGATATGCCTCTCTTACTATCATGCCACAATTCTTCTCCAGCTATTAAAAGGAAGAGAAAACCAAACTCTTCTTACTTAGAACAGAAAAAACAAAATTTGGAACATGGGTGACGGAGTTCAAATCCCACTTCTGACATCATCATCTTCCTCCACCCCCCCAAAAAAAAAGGATGGGAGGAAAAGCAAATTCCCCTAAAGTAGTTGAGGCAGAATGATAAAGACAGTAATTCACTTGGTCGATAAGCTTTTATTAAGTGCCTACTCTGTGCAGGCTGGGGCAGCTAAGTGACACAATGCAAAGAGTAATGGGCCTAAAGACAGGAAAATTCTTCCTGAGTTCAAACCTAGCCTCAACACTTACTAGCTTTGTCACTCTGGGCAAATCACTTGACTCTGTTTGCCTCAGTTTCCTCATCTGTAAAATGAGCTGGAGAAAGAGATGGCAAACTACTCCATATTTCTGCCAAGAAAACCCCAAATGGGGTCATGAAGAGTTGGACACAACTGCAGCAAATGAAAAACAATAACAACACGTACAATTGCTGCATTAAAAAGAAACCTTGATTTGGAGTCTTAGGACCTGAATTCAGTGTCAGGATTACTGAATTCTCCCACTTCAGTGACTTTGGACTAGTCATCTCTGGCTATCTGTTTCCTAACATGCAAATGAGAGGGTTGGATTAGATAACTTTTTTGTCTTTACCAGCTATTAATCTATAATTCTATGATCTTCAATTCTCTTGATAATTACAGATCTATGTTTTACTAAGTTACTGTTTTTCAATGAAAATATCTCCTTGGAGGATTAACCCATTTTCTGGTTTTGGCCCTATCACTTTTCTCAGTGGCCTAGGCTTGAAACCTCATTGCTGCCTGTGACCTTTCATTCTTCTTCATATAATCACTTGTCAGGGTCTGTCTGTTCTCCCTCATGTTAGGTGCTACATCTTCCATGAAATTCCCTGATTCCCCAATCTCTCCACACTAAAGTAAGCCTTCTCTCCCCAAATCTCTTATATCTGTCTATTAGATATTTCCTACACAATTATCCCAAAATTAAATGTATAGTTTAATTACATATGTATATATGTGCATATACATATAATATCTATGTGTGCATGTGTGCATATGTGTATATGTGTGTATTCCATTACTGGAATATAAACTACTCAAGGGTAGGGATTATAGTGTTTTGTTTTGTTTTTCATTTCCAATATTTAACACAATGTTTACAAAAAAGTAATTGTTTAATACATATTTGATGGATTGAAGTGAACTATCAAATCTTATTTAGGTATGACTAATATTTAGCTAAGATCTACAACACCAAGGTTGTACAAGTTTTTATTAGGGGCTAAGGGAAAGGAATGGTTATTTAAGATCATGGAGCTATCTTGGGCATAGAGCATAGGGACGTTCAGCAACCTGAAGACAGCATCAGATTCCTGGGTACCTGTGGAATAGGAGAAAGAAATGCAGAAAGAGAGGTGGGAGAGTTCTAAAACAAAATTTCCTTACTTTGCAATTTTGCCTAGAGCTCTAAAGGGAATTGACAAACTTGAAGATAGATTCAAACTGCTACTGGTGTAGCAGGTAATTTTCTTAATACATGGATTTTACTAGAAATCAGAAAATATAGCTTCTAATGTTGGCTTTACCTTTAACTTTAAAACGTAGTTTAGTCAATTTTCAGTTAAAAATCATGAAGCTGAGAAGACATTCAGCAGCTTGAAATGATGAACTGATTCTTTCAGTGCTTCTGAAGTCTCAAAAGTTTCTGAAGTCTCAAAAATTGTATAAGTAGAACATAAGTTTAGAAAGGTTTTACCATGCTGGGAACATTTCAAGAAAGTTCCTAGTAACCATCCACAATGCCTTTCTAAACATAAGCCTAAATTAACACACAGTGAACATTTTGTGCTAAATATTATACTAATCAGATTTATCCTGTCATTCTCCGACATAGAAGGGAGGTGATAGTTGCCACTATGACAAACACATTTGCTCCCAGGTCAATATAGCCTGTGGGAACTGGTTCCTGGGAGCAACTACACAATCCGTGAGACTTAACATGGAAATCGAAATCAGGTAAATAAAGAGAAGTTCCACAAGGATGCTGAGAAAGTCAGATACGAAGCCGCAAATACTACTGCAAAGAGGCAATAAAGGAGCTGCAGCAGGGCAAGAACTAGCAAACCGAGGTTTCAGGCATGAAACGAAGTACACGCCTAAAACTGTTGAGCCTGTACTTACGATGAAAACACTGAAACTGAACCTGCAGCAGGGCATGCAAACACTATTGATGGGGAAGTGACTTCACCTAAATTGCAATCACCGGGAGCTTGTAAGAAATGTGAGTCAAACCTTCAGGGAAGGAAAAGTTATTCACGGAAAGGAGCTCCTTCTATTGCTTTGCTAAAGGTTTGAATGCCAGTGCGTCTATACTGCTTGCTGCCTTAAATTAACATTAAATGTCCTTGTTAGGCTAATGCATACAAGGGATATGAAAATCCTCTGAAAGTTAAAGGCCGAATTCAGGGAAGACATTTTATGTCACAGGGAATATTATTAGAGAAAGACCTCTACCCAAATGAATACATATTGTCTTTCAGAGGCAATGAACTGATGGAAAATTTACATTTATAATCCCTGGATAATATTTTGTCTAACTTGCATGAAGCTATTACTCTCTTAATTTGCATTGGGGCAATTTGATTCCTACTCCCCCTCCCCCCCCCCCCCCCGCTTGAAATAACCTTTCAAATTCATCTTGTACATTTTCACCCCGTCTTCAGTTTCACAAGGTTGTTCCTAATTGTGATGTGTTTTCTCTAAGTTGCTACATTCTATCAGATAAGGGAGCCGAGTTAATACATATTTTAAAGACAGCAATGTCCTTCCCATCAGGAAAGACTTTGATTTTACTTGCCTTGACTTTCATTGAATGTTGTTTTTGTGAAGTTTTGGTAGCTTACAAGAACCACACCCTCTCCAAGTCAAGTCACCAAGAAAATCTGATACATCTGTATGTTGCTAGTTAGCCTTGTCAGTCCAGCAATCTATGCCATTTTCATTGTTCAGATACAATTGTATTTCTGAGCTCTATAATTTGGAGAGCTTAAATGAAATTATTGGGGGGAAAACAATAGGAAGCTTTGATCTTTTTTTCTTAGAGGACAATTTATGGATATAACTGATATCCCTGATATTTTACACAGACGTGGTTTTTTTCTTCTTCAGGAAATCACTGATTTAAGTATTATGTTCATGCTCTATAATCTTTTAAAACAGCTACTTAGGTAATTCAATAAATTATGACATTCAAGCTCTTGGTGTGAAAGTGTATGCTCTTCTTTTAAAAAAGAGATCAATAAATATGTTTTTGTTTTTATTTTCTTAGTGTGTTTCTGGACAGATCAAATATGTTCTCTGTATAAAAAGTCTTTTAAGTGGTTTTGAGTAAGACCTCATGGGGTATAGCTATACCAATTTGATAACATGTTCTGACTTCAAAGAATCATTTGCTCTCCATGTTTAGTCATCAGCAAACCAATTTAAAAGAAAAACATTTTGGAGATTTCATGGCCAATTGAGTAAATATAACCTGTTTAAGGAAAATGTAATTGCATATTTACACATTGGTACTATTATGGACTTTCTAAAGAATTACAAAGAGTCTAAAAAGTCTATAATTGTACTTTTATGTGGTTACAGCTCCTTAGAAACCATTACAGACTAACAAGTAAATAATGCACAGGTTGAGAAGCCCCTAGTTGTCATCTCTTATAGTTACCAAAAACAAACACACACAATACTGAGGTTCAGACTTGTGTTGCTACATGTAAGATCATCCTAGAAATTTCAATCAGAAGCAATGATTGGCAAGAAAATAATGTGGCTATCAAGATGGTGGATTAGTTGATTTTTGCCAACTTCTTCATATCTACAACCCTAAAGAAAGAAAAAGTTAGTATTTAGATAGCACTTTAAGCTTTGTAAAATGTTTTAGAAATATTGTCTCATTTGATGTTCAAAAGAACCCTTGGGGGGATAGGTGCTATAGAGCATTACAGCTAGGTTGAGATTAGTGTTAATAACAAATCCCCTGAAGTAACTGCATTATTTGAATTTACACTGCATATTTCCATTGGGCTAGAACCAATTACCATATTTTACATAATTATGATTTTGAATAATGCTAATTCAAATGCTAAACCCACAGGAGAAGAAGAGAAACTCCATCAAGGAAGATATAAACATCATCATCACCAACAGCATTTATTAAGGGGAAAAAAAGTATAAGCAATATGTGGCACAATCTGGGAGGGTTTGCTGGTTTAAGATAGAAAGAAAAAGGAAGGAATAATGCCCTTCCTAAGGTCCCAAACATTTGAAATGAAGGCATGGCCATACTTCCTTAATCACAATTTTCTCCTCCCCAGGTCAGATCTATTCCTTAAAATGTTTCAATTGTTACTCCTTGACTGAGCTTGAGCAAGATAAAACACTATAACATATGAACCAAATTTCAACCCTCTTTTTCTTTTCTTACACCCATTCCGATCACTGACTGTAACACTTGCAGCTGCTTGTTCACAATTAAGAACATATTAAGTTTGAACTAGCTTTTACAATATTACCCAATCAGGAATTATGGATGGTTTAAAGAAATAGAGAAGTAAATTTTTGCAAAAAGAAGAGGAGGGGAGAGAGTTAAAGCATATCACTAGTTTTTCAAATCCCTCCTTACATATATACCTTTCTCAGGGGTATTGAAAAGGTAGAATATCAAGCAAGGTGAGCTCTAGCCACGGTTATAATCAATCAGGCTCCGTTGAAAGCTAGCTTTTCTCTTCTCTTTCTTTTCTCTTGCTTTTCCCCTACAATCCACATCTTCCATGGTACTTCCGTGCCATGCTCACTCTACACCTTGAATACTAGAGAAAATTTATTGCCTACATTCATGTTCCATTCCTTCCAGTGTGGGAAGACACAATTTTGCATATTTCTTAGAAGTCCACATAGCCAGACTTCAGAAATATCCTCTGCAAAACCTGGAAAGACTTACACAAACTGATGCAAAGTGAAATGAGCAGAACAAAGAGAATGCTGTACATAGTAACAGCAATATTGAAACTACAAATGACTTAGCTATTCTCAGAAATACAATGATCCAAGAAAATCTCAAAGGACTAATGATGAAACATACTATCTGCCTCCAGAAAAATAACTGATATTATCTGAATACAGACCGAAGCATACTATTTTCTTTCTTTCTTCTTTCCTTTCTTCCTTCCTTTCTTTTGGTTTGAGTCTTCTTGTACAAAATGACTAACATGGAAATGTTTTACATGATTATGTATGTATAACTGATTTCAGATTGCTTGCCATCTCAGGAAGGGGAGAGGGAAGGAAGAGATGGGAGGATAGAATTTGGAACTCAGAACTTTAAAAAAAATTTTTAAAAGTTTTGACATGTATTTGGGGAAAATAAAATGTTATTAAAAAGAAATGTCCTCTGCCCACAAAAAAAATTGTTCTGAATAACTGGTTGTAAAATCTTAAAAAATAAAAAAACAACAACAAAACACCCTTATGAACTAACAACAGAGAATCTTAATACCTAGGGATGTCAATAAGCATCCTTATTTTCCAACTTCCAACCAGCTTTCTGATGCTAGCAGAGTTAATATCTAAGATAAAGGACTTAGATATTAAAAAATCTACAGATGTCTTCCATCTTTTAATTTTTTTTCTTCATCCTTAAATGCCTTGGATGACTTTGTTTAGTAGAAGTCTCAGCCAGCTTTTTTCAAACTGTAATTTTTCCACTGCTCCTATCTATATTATTAAGTAATACTCATAATAATCTATCATCATTCTTTGTAAATTTTTATAAATACTGTTGCAAACAAAAATGTTGCCTTTTCCTGCCACATCTCATTACTTAGCAAGTAATTCAATGTTAGCTAAGGTGCATTTTAGACCTCTTTTATTACTTTTTGGGTTTACTTCCTATGGTCATTGGTTACATTAGTTAAACTTTATGAAATTCTTACAGTTTATATCTTCTCTTTGATACATATTGTATCTTTATCAATAACTTAATTATGTCAGGATAGAACTACTTTAATTGCATTCTGTTCTTTTTCTCATTTTTTATTTTTTCTTATAGCTCTGAACTCATTTTGCTTTAACAAGTACATGTTCTGACTGTACATGGACGTGATGAATCATACTCACCGCCTCAAAAATAAAAGATTAAAAAAACTACATGGCATATAGCAATAATAATAACTTCAATAACTCATATGCATTTGTACTCATATATCTTCAGTTTTCACAAAGTAATATCTTCATAAGAACCCTGCGAGGTAGGTACTGTATTTATTATTATCCACATTTTACAAAGTAGGAGAGGTAAACAGTACATAGTTATACATGTACTGTTATACATATTCACATGGTTAGTATTGATTCACATGGTTAGTAAGTATTGAAACTATGACTTGAACAAAAGTCTCTTGAACAATAAGTCATATCTGGACATGAGACAGGATAGTACCAAAAGAGTATTATAGCTATAATCAGAAGACCTGTGTTCAAAAAGTAACTCTTCCATTTATAACCTGTATGATATTATACAAGTCACTTAACCTTTATGGATATCATTTATGCCCCACTCCACCCCCTGTCCCAGCTCTAAACCTAGGATCCTATGATCCTATTATTTCAACACTAATATGATTTATGCTAAGCAGTCCTAGAATGGTTAGCCAATAACAAATGAAAAATACATTTAAATGCTTCCTATGTGTCTGATATTATGCTAAGTAGGTGTTGTCCTATCTGGCAAAAATGAATAACAATTCCACTGTATTCTAGAAATCTTTCTTTAGTGTAAAGGTGAGACACTTTAACTAGAGAAGATAATTTTGCTCTTAGGATTATAATTAAAATTCTGTAAAGACTAATTCTTAGTCATCCATTAGTAAGTATCACATTCCTTGAAAGAAGAGGGAAAAAAGGATTTTAGTCCTAGGTTTTGATCCATGAATTGGTCATATATATTTGAAAAACTGAGAAATTTTACTAGCTATCATGCTTTGAATTCTTTTCCTCCCCTCCTCAGTCTCTTGGCTTTACTCAACTCTCAGCTAAAATCCTACTATCTGTAAGAAGCCTTTCTCAGTTGTCATCCTTCTGAGATTATCTCCAATTTATCTTATATATCTTGCTTGTTCATAGTTGCCTATATATCATCTGCCCCATTGGATTGTGATATCCTCAAAGGCAGGGAAATTTTGTTCTTTATATTCCCAGTGCTTAGCAGACTACCTGGCAAATAGTAGGAGCTTAATAAATGTTTGTTGACTTGACTAACATTTCATAGGAGTGCAGTATGTATAAAATCAAGTGTGCTAAAGGATAGGAACACGTATACACAGACTTTCACAAAGTATCTCCCCCCCAATGGGGTGACTTTAATTTACCATTCATTCAGAATATCACATTCCAGCAAAGCTTTCCACTCTGTGAAGATGCATGACACAATTATATCTAAAAATACAGAACAATGTATCTCTGATAATTGCTCAAAAGTGCATATGTACTCTGCAAAGTAGAAGCAATAGGCTCCAGTTACTGTTCCTCTCAAACATTACAGTAATTTTGATAGTTGTACCATAAGTCTAAGCACTGCAATTAATTCGATGGCATTTATGGGAACAACCAGCCCCTGGATGTCCATGTGAACTTAGTCACTGCCAGGTAACATTTATATGCTGGGTACACAAATAGCCTTGTCACTCAAGAGTCATTCCTTAATGCAAAAACACCACCATATCTGTCTAATTTCAATCATCATCAGACACTTCATATGTAGCCTGCAAGAATGAGTGACAGGAGCATTACAGCCACTCTGGATAATCTATAATAGTCTGACACCCAAGATGGATGGCAAATATGTCATTCTGACTAGTATGTGAACACCTAACAACTAAAAATCAAGCTTTGATAATGTTGTTGCCCATACATCACTTCTGGGTAAATTTGGAACTGTCTCAGAAAACTGAAGTGATACAAATATAAACACACAATTCACCTTCTAAATGGATTATCAAAAATGGTACAAAAGGGTTGTCTTGCATTGGCAATAACTTTTTTTTTCTGTGCCACCCATTTTGTAAATGTCAGCTTTATGGCATGGTAGGATATTTCCCTTCAGGTTTCAAGCATGGTTCTACTTCCTATTTTTAACATCTACAACACTATAAAGTTATACAAGAGGAATATTAATTTGCTCTTATGTTATGTGCAATAAAAAAGGTAGACATTTCATTAACTTTCCTTCCTTTTATTATAGGAATTTGAAGAAATATTTAAAGATCAATATAAAGCAATAATCATAACATGTTTATATAGCACTTTAAGTTTTATGAAGCACTTTCCTTTAAAAAATGTGGTGGCATAGTTCATATTTTATCCCCATTTTGCAGATGAAAATAGGCTCCCTGAGGTTAAGTGACCAGTGTGTTATTATATAATTCATGATAGAATGAAGTTTTGGACCCAGATTTCCTGACTCTCTGGCTAGAATTCTTTCCACTGAACAATCCTACTTCACTAGAAATTTATGGTTGATGAGGAAATCATTACCTTAAGTCATATGCACTGTTAAATGGAAAGCCTTCCTAATCTCTCACATAAATTGAACACAAATAGAAAGAAATGTATACATAATTATATTCTAACTTAAAATAGTGTAAACAAAGAGTAACTAGGAACCCAGAAGTCACAACACAAGTATTAGTTGATGGCCTACTGTGTGAAAAACATAAAGTTAAGCCATGATTGGATAATCCAAATTTGGATTTTTTTTCATTTTTAGTTATACTATCATAACACATACCTAGGCTTGGAATTTAACATATTAAATAGATGATTACTGGAGAAGCACAAAGCCACATAAACAAATTTTAAAATTTAATTTAATTATGAACCACATTTTTTTAAACAGCATAGGGCTACAGATCAGCTCATCTTTTGCCTCTGAAAGAGAAATAGAGACAGAGACAGAAAGAAGAGGAGAGGAAGAGAGAGAGAGAGAGAGAGAGAGAGAGAGAGAGAGAGAAAGAGAGAGATTAAGAAGTTGTATCAATATATTACTGATATTCCAATATGCTACAACATCTTCATATAACTCATATGAAGCAATAGTTCTATGGAGAAACCTAAGCATTTAAATTTAATTCAGCCAAAGTTTGCTGAGCACCTTCTTTGTAAAAAGCATTATGCTGGAGCTAAGGGGATACTAGCATGGATTAAAAGCAGTATTTCTCTCAAGGAACTCAGAGTCTCTGACAGGACATTCTCAGGCTGCCCTTTCCCTCATCTCTATGTTTCATTTACCACCTTTTCCTTTATCTAAAATGAAGTCCCCTTCATGCACATACACACATATCCTACTCAATTCCAACTTTCACATATTTAAGTCCTTCCCTTCCCTGCTGACAGAACTAATGTTTACTTCCTTTCTAAAATATTCCCTAATTAAATCAGCTGAAAATTTTCTACAATTTTTCTCAAAAAATTGACAGAATTTTAATTTGTTATTGTTCATCCATCATCCTTGAAGAGGACCAATGACTTGAAGAAGGTGATTTATAATCATCACAGGTCCCTATAGTCAAGGATTCATCACCTATTGGCCAACCTGCTGGTCACTGGGCAATAGAAAGGACCTCAGAGACCATCTAATCCAACCTTTTCATTGTACAGATGAAGAACTGAAAAACAAGGAGGTTAAGAGACTTTCCTACAATTTCACAGCAACAAATTAATAAAAGAGTATTTATAAATGCAAGGCATTGAGATAGGAGATGGATGATATTGTGTGATGCACAAAGACAGCCAGTATTAATAAGTACATAACTTTGAGGTAGGATATGGAGGGTAGTAGATAGTACCCAATGAGAAGGCCAGTTTGTATAGATCACAGAGTGCAGGAGTAGGAGAAATGTCCAGCAAGGCTAGAAATACAGGATGAGGCTAAGAAGTGTAGGACATCAAAAGGTGAACAGAAGATTTTATATTTGATCCTAGAGCCAATAAGAAGCCACTGGATTTGGTTGAGTAGGGGGTTAACATACTTAATGAAAATTCATTAGGAAGTGAAGTGTAGGATGGACTAATGTGGGGGGAAGATTTGAGTCAGGGAGACAAACTAAGAGGTTGTTGCATTGATCTAGGCAAGAGACAAAGACAGCCTGAACTACAGGCATAGCTGTATAATTGGAAAAAATAGACTGGATTTCAGAGATGTTTTGAAGGTAGAATGGCAAGATTTGGCAATTACTTAAATATGTAGGGTAAGGAAGAGTGAGTAATATGGGAAAATACATCATAGGTGGAAAATCAACTAATATTCTCTAATTTTAGAGGAAATATCAGTAGGAATTCTTAACCTGGAAGCCATGACTTAAAACATATTTTGATAACTGTATTTTGATATAATTGCTTTCCTTCATAATCCCATGTATTTAATTTTATGCATTTAAAAACATTATTCTAAGAAGGGGTCCATAGACTTTACAAATCTGCCACAGGGAGGTCATGGCATAAGAATGTTAAGGACCCTAAGTCTAGAAGTAGTGCTCTTTCTACTGAACCACATTGTCTACCTTGGTAATAAGCCTCTCTTTATTCAGGTAGCTTGATTCCAGTACAAAAATATTTATTTTTGGTAGGGTTTTTTGGAGCTTTTTTGGTTGGAATAATACTCAAAGCCCATCCATTTTGAAAGACCTCCCAGAGCTTATGATTTGGTTTCATAAAGCTTTTCATATTCTTTCCTGCTCATAGTTACTGGGGTATAGGTTTTCTCCAACTCCTAGCTCCATCTTTAGACTGTAAGTTCCTTGAAAGCAAGATCTCTGTCAACCCTAGCTTTGTATTGCCAGTTTCAAGCATAATGTCCTGCACATAGCAGGCAATTAGTAGTTACCCTGAAGTGAATTTCCAACAAGACAAATACACAAACAGATATAACCCAAAGCAGAATATAATCATGGCCATTATATAGGTCTTAAAAACTGGGGGAATTCAGAAGTGCATGAGATCACATCTTGTTGGAAAATCAGGAAAGACTTCATGATGGAGGTGGCAATTGACATAAGCCTTAAAGAATAGATTAGATTTCAACAGGTATAGAAAGTGAGAAATATCCCAGAAGAGAAGAGAATAACAGGAATGAAAAAGTGAAGGAATAATATGGGGGACAGCTAAGGAATAGTGCATATATTCAGCAAGACTGAAACATAGGGTGTAGAAAAGGGAGTAGAGTGAGATAAGACTAGAAAAGTAGGTGAAGAACAAAGAATGAAGGGTCTCACATAATAGAAAGAGGACAGAGGAAAGGAGGAACCAAAGATGTTTTTTGAACAGGAAAATTATATTCCTGGAGATGTTCTTTTAAAAAAAATCTAGCAGTAGGATCTGAGAAAAAAAGATATTGAAAATTATATAATCAAATCTCATAATTTTTTCCAATAAAAAACAGGGTTGAAATTTGTTCAAAATCACACAGATAATGAGTAGTATAGCTGAAATTTGAATGCATGTCTTCTGAAAGCACATTTGTCCAGAGTTATCCCTGTAATTTCCAGTTCTTTGCCACTACAAAGAAAGCTGCTACAAATATTTTTGAACATATATGTTCTTTTCACCTAATCATCTTTGGAAATAGACCAAGTAGTGGCATTGTTGGGTCAAACGGTATAGGTATAATCTTTGGGCATAATTCCAGATTGCTCTCCAGAATGGTTGGATCATTTCACAATATCACCAACAATGAATTAGTGTCTCAATATTTCCACATCCTTTCCAACATCTGTCATTTTCTCCTATCATTTTAGCCAATCTGGTAGGTGTAAAATGATCTTTCAAAGTTGTTTTAATCTGCATTTCTGTAATCAATAATGATTTAGAGCATTTTATATTATTATTAATTGTTTTGCTTTCTTCAATGGAATACTACCTGTTCATATCCTTTGATCATTTATCATTTGAGAAATGACTCATATTCTTGTATATTTGACAAAGTTACTTATATATTTTAAATATGAGACCTTTATCTGATAAACTATATTTTTCCCAGAGAGGGGAAAATTAAAGTCCCCTTCTATTATAGTACTTCTAGCCATCTCCACCTGTAATTCATTTAACTTTTAAAAAAATTTAGATGCTATAATGTTTGGCGCATATAGGTTCAGTATTGATATTTCTTCATTGTCTATGCTACTTTTATCAAAATGAGCTAGAGGACCTCAATTCAAAGCCTAGCCCTGATACTGACTGACTGTGTGTCCCTGAGCAAGTCACTCCTCCTCTTTCGGCCTTAGTGTCCTCATGTGTAAATGAGAGGTTTAGATTAAGTGGCCTCTTATGTTTCTTTCACCTCTAGATCTATAGTCTGAGAATGCTGTGAGCTCACTCTACTGCTCTTTCTTCTACAGTGTTTCCTCTCTGCTGTTGTCAGGAAACTGCATCATAAGTTAGTATTAAGGAAAAGTGGCTCCAAACTCTCTCTCTCTCTCTCTCTCTCTCTCTCTCTCTCTCTCTCTCTTCCCCCCCCTCCCTCTCGTGTGTGTGTGTTTATCATCTAAAGCCATTTAGGCAATGGAAAATAAGTTTCTGCTTTAAGCCATCAAGCATTGTGCTAGTGTTGTTTTCTCTCTACCAAGAGGGTAAAGTGATAAAGCGCTGCACATGACATATGGTTCCAAACTGTATAAGCAACCAAAGGCAATGGAAAAGCAGATGAGAGGTTTTTAAAAATTAAAGCAGCATTTGACTGCTCTGCATTACAGCCTATTTGCAGAAAAGTATGCCCAGGAAAAAAAAAGAGTGTGTTATGAATGAGGGATATGGAGCAGTAGAAAGAGGAATGGAAGAAGTGTATTTTAAATATTGTTCTAGAACCAAAATTAAATTGCCCTTATGTTGTGTTTATACCCTAAGCCCTGCATCAAGAGCTAAATTACTGTGAGATTTTCTTTCTATACGTAGATCAATAGAATCCAAAGGGAGACAACAGTTAAACATGGGGAAAGAGAGAAGCACATCATTTTAATATTCAATCCTCCCCCTTGTGTGCTCTCCCTTTAAGCAGTGAAGCAGATTTAACAATTTCAAGTATTTAAGGTCAGCTATATCTCTATTGTCCTTAAGCTTCTTGTTAACCTTCTAATTGTGTCAAAAACAGATATTGTTTTTCTCTTCTTTTTTTCTGCATTTTGTCGATCTCATAATAATACAGATTTCAGGGGATAGGTTAGAAACCTCTAGTTCTCTCTTTCTCCAAGACCTTCTGTTGATGATTCTTAAAGTTCCTGCAAGTTTTTTTTCCTTGCCCTTTTTACCTAAGAAACAGTCAATGAAACATATTTGGAAATGTTTGAACCTACTACCATTGCATGTAGCTTGAAAATGTGTGTTTCTACTGTTGATTTAAGAATTATACATACATAGTACTAAATGTGACAAAACCTTGGTAAAAATCCATGTTATGTATGAGCAAACAAGTTCTACTAAGAAGTTTCTATGGAGAATTCACTACTGTAACTCTTGCTGCTGTTGTAATAAAAAATGGTTTATCCTGGGCAAGAGAAGAGCTGAAGCAAGCTCATACTATCAGGTTCATGCTTTGCAGGTAGGTTGCTCAGTAGATAAAACAATGGGTTTGAAGTCAGAAAAATCTGAGTTCAAATACAGCCTCAGATACTACGTGTTTGACCCCGGGCTCGTCATTTAACTCTGTTTTCCACAGTTTCTTCATCTGTAAAATAATCCAGAGAAGGAAATAGCAAACTACTCCAGTATCTTTGCCAAGAAAACCCCAAATGAGGTCACAAAGAGTCAGACATGACCAAACAACTGAATAACATACTATCAAAGGAAATACCTTCCATTCATTCACACTAAACATTTGTTAGAGTTGGGTCATGAAAAGTATTAGACTTCATTTCAGAAGATCTGGATTAAAATTCTACTAATGAGCTTCTTGACTTTGAGCAAGTCACTTATTTTTCTAGGCCACAGACTGGAGTTGATGATCCCTAAGTTTCCTTCTAGCTCTAAGATCTGTTTTTCCTATACTGGTAGGCAAGTGAAATAGTTAATATTCTACATATGTGAAATCAAACTCTTTGTGTTGTTATGGAATAAAACATTTTAGTCATTCAATAAATACTATACCAAAATGCTAATTATCCTAATTAGGTATTTGGTAATTGTCCAACCTATTTTGAGTCTATCAGTCTTAAAAGTCTTCTTCCGTCTCTATAATTTCTCTTAGTTCAGCTGCTTGTGAATCCTCCACCCATTACTCTTACACATCTCCTTCAAAGTAGATGTGATAAATCAAGCAAAACTTCAATGCTCTTACACCAGCTACATGACCTGGCTTTTTATCTGTTCCCTGGAATTGCCTTTTGCTATCTAATAGTGATCTGGAATGCATTTGATTACTAAGATATTTAACCAGTATTTATCAGGTGCCCACTACCCATAGCCCACTATCCGTATCTTTGAGAAGTGTCCTGAAGAATGGGTGAACTTTTAAGAGCTGAAATTAGGAGAAGTAAGAATATTCTAGGTAGAAGTAAAAGGCATGAGAAAGGTACAGAAGAAGGGAGATATATTAGAAAATTAGTTAGTAACCAAATTTAGCTGCTCAGACATTTACTAGTTGTATAACTCTGGCAAAGTCACAACTCCTCTCAGTCTTAGTTTCCTCACATATAAAGTTAGGCTAATAATATTAACTACTTCACAGTGCTGTTGTGAGGATCAAATGAGATAACTTAGGTAAAGCACTGAATAAGCCTAATAGTGCTACACATGATATATTATTTGCTAGCTATAGAGAAATTAAACTATAATGGTAGGTTAAAATCAGTTTACTGGGAGGACCAAATGGCCAGATAAAAAGTAGAAAATTGTTTTATGGAAATGTGAAGTTTCTGAAAGTATTTAAATAGAGGAATAATATATTATTCATTAAGAGGCTGATAAACAGAACCATATAGCATTTATTTGGGGGGAGGAGCCAGATATACTGACCAGTTAGAAAACCAATGCAACAATCTAAGAAAGAGATAATGAAGGCCTGGATTAGGGAAGTGGCAGTGGGAGTAGAAATTAATAGGTAGATACTATTATTAATATCAGTGATAAAAGTAATATACAATAATAATCAGTTCACATTCATGTAATTATTTAAGGTTTACAAAATGCTTTCCTATGAGGTAGTCTGTGGAAGAATACCACTTTTTTTCAGACAAAGAAACTGAAGATCAACAGGACTTCATAAATAGCAAGCAACAAAACCAGAACTTAAAGATTCCCAAACTTCATATTCAGTAATCTCCATACAAGATGTTTATTGTATTAAATTACATATGCATTATATTAAAATATGTCTTTGAAAAATTACCAAAAGGGTAACGAAGAGGCATATTTATGAAAGCATATTTATGGACAATGGGGAGGCACATTTTCAGACAATGGAAAGGAATAGGATGAACATTTCACTTAAAAATGAAAGCAAGGACTTCTGGAGCCAAGATGGCAGAGAAAGCAGTAAATCACTCTAGTTCTCTTATATTCACCTCCAACCAACCATAAAATAGCACCCCAGAACAAATCCTGGAACAGCAGAGCCAGTAGAAAGATGGGATGAAGAGGTCTTTTAGCCCAGGAGACTTGGAGACCTGGAAGAAAGGTCCATCTCACTCAAGTAAAAGGGGAGCACATTCCAAGAGAGGGAGTGTCCCAGCAAGCCAGCAGCAAGCCCCACCTCAGCAAACCAGGAGAAGAACCTAAGCCACTATGTGGTGGCGCAGGCAAACACCAACACCAGGACCCCCATGTGGCTTAGCATAGCCAGGGAAACTAGCAGACTGCAGCTCCCAGAACCAACATGTGATTCAGTGTAGCCCCAAGTGGGCAAGCATGCTGTAGCTGCTGGACCTTCACTTGCTTCAATGTAGCCCAGGGAAACACAGAAAAATCTCACCTAGCTCTAGCAAATGCACCACCACTAGGACCCCAGCTCAGCACCAGGTAAGCTGCCAGACTCCTACAGACTCTATCAGCACTAGCCACTCCCCACTCCACCCCTTCAGCACAGCACTAGACACCAACTCCATGAGCATCAGGGCAACATCAGCTCAGCACCAGATAAAAGGGCTCATAGAAAGGAACTTTCCTTGTGCACAAGAAGCCTGAGACAGAGCCCCTTCCACCCTGGTAGCAGAAATCAAATTTAAAAGATGGCAAAAGCCTCCCTCCCCCCCCCAAAAAAGAACAACAACAGGAAAAAAAAGACAACAAAAGAATCTGACCATAGAAAGTTATCATCGTGAAAGGGAAGACCAAGATACAAACTCAGAAGAGGACAACAATATCAAAACTTCTATGGACAAAACTCCAAAATAAAAAAGGGAAGTGATCTCAAGCCCAGAAAGAACTCATGGAAAAGCTCAAAAAGGGGCTTAAAATCATATAAGAGATTTGGAAGAACAGTTGGGAAGAGAAATGAGAATGAGAATGATAAATATGAAAAAAAGTCAACAGTTTGGAAAACTGCTTAAAAAGTAGAAATGCCCAAATGGAAAATGAGAAACAAAAATCCACAGAAGAAACAACACTTTAAAGAGTACATTTTGACCAAATAAAAGAGACAGTACAAGAGCTAACTGAGAAAAACAACACTTTAAAAGTTAAAATTGGGCAAGTGGAAGCTAATAACTCTATGAGACATCATGAATCAATCAAACAAAATCAAAAGAATGAAAAAAATGAGAAAGAATGTAAAATACTTCATGGGAAAAACAACACCTGGAAAATAGATCCAGGAGAGACAACATCAGATTCACTAGATTACAGGAAAGCCATAATCAAAAGGAGGACCTAGACAGCATCTTTCAAGAAATTACCAAGGAAAACTGCCCTGATGTCCTGGAACCAGAAGGCAAAATAGGCACTGAAAGAATCCATCGATCACCTCAAGAAAGAGATCCCAAAATGAAAACCCCAAGGAACATTATAACCAAATTTCAGAATTATCAGGTAAATGAAAAAAGAACAAGTGTACAGAAAGAAACATTTCAAATAAAGGGGAGCCACCATCAGGATTACACAGGACTTGGTAGCTGCAACATTAAAGAATCAGAGGTCATGGAACACGATAATCTGCAGGGCAAAGGAGCTAGGACTACAACCAAAAATCACTTACCCAGCAAAATTAAGCCTAATACATCAAGGAAAAAATGGTCATTCAATGAAATAGAAGGATTTCAAGCCTTCATAAGGAGAAGACCAGATGTAAGCCAAAAATTTGACTTCTAACATCAAGACCTAACAGAAGCATAAACAGGCAAAAAAGAGAAAAAAAAATAAGGGATTCAATAGTGCTAAACTGCTTACATCCATACATGGGAAGATGACACTTAATAATTCTTATAAAATAAAGTACCACTAATAGTACAGCTAGAAGGAATATACATATACACGGAGTATGGCTATAAGGTGAATTTGAGAGAATGGCATAAAAAAAGGGATGAGAAAGAGGAGTACATTGGATGCAGAAGGAAGGGAGAGGTAGAAATGGGTAAATTATGTACATGAAGAGTCAAGAAAGATCTATTACAGTGCAAGGAAACATGGGGGGGCGATGGGCATTGCTTGAACCTTACTGTCATCAGTATCGGCTCAGAGAAGGAATAATATACACAATTAGTTGAATATAGAAATCTATCTTACCCAACAGAGAAGTAGGAGGGGAGGAGATTAATAAAAGGGGTGAGAGGTGGGGACTGACAGAAGGGATCACAGATCAATGGAGGTGGTAGAGAGAAGCAAAACACCAGAGAGATGGGAAAGAGTAAAAGGAGAGAGAGGACAAACAGGAGGAACATGAATAAGATAGAGGGAAATACACAGGTAGTAATCATAACTGTGAATATGAATGCAATTAACTCTCCCATAATATAGAAGTGGATAGCAGAGTAGATCAAAAATCAGAATCCTACAATATATTGATTATAAGAAACATACTTGAAGCAGAGAGATACACACCAAGCAAAGGTAAAGGAGCAAAATCCATTATGTTTCAGTGGAAGTTAAAAAAAAAAAAGCAGGGGTAGCAATCCTGATCTTAGACAAAGTAAAAGCAAAAATAAGCCTAATTAAAAGAGATGAGGAAGGAAACAATATCTTGCTAAAAGGTACCATAGACAATGAAGCAATCAAATTAGAAGAGCAAGGAACCTGTCATAACTATGAGGAAAGAAAGAATTCATGGCTAAACAAGAGATACAAAGCATTATGAAATGTAGAATAGATAATTTTGATCATATTAAATTGAAAAGTTTTCACACAAACAAAACCAATGCAACCAAGATTAGAAGGAAAACAGAATGCTGGGAAACAATCTTAATAGCAAGTGCCTTTGACAAAGTACTCATTTCTCAAATATAAAGATAACTGAGTCAAATTTATGGGAATATAAGCCATTCCACAGTTGATAAATGATCAAAGGATATGAGCAAGCAGTTTTCAGATGAAGAAATCCAAGCTATCTAGAGGCATATGAATTTTGATTAGAGAAATGCAAACTAAAACAACTCTAAAATACCACCTCACACCAATCAGATTGGCTACTATGACAAAAAAGGAAAATGATAAATGTTGGAGAGGATGTAGGGAAATTGGGACACTAATGCACTGTTGGTGGAGTTGAGAATGGATCCAACATTCTGGAGAGCAATTTGGAACTATCCCCAAAGGGAAACCAAACCAAACTTTCATCCAGCAATACCACTACTAGATTTGTATCCCAAAGAGATCATAACAAAGAGCAAAGGACCTATACGCACAAAAATATTTACAGCAATCCTTTTTGTGGTGGCAAAATACTGGAAATTGAGGGGATGCCCATCAATTGGGGAATGGCTGAACAATAGGTGGTATATGAATGTAACGGAATAGTATTGTGCAGTAAGAAATGATGAGCAGGCACATTTCAGAAAAACCTGGAAATACTTATACAAACTGATGCAAAGTGAAATGAACAGAACCAGAAAGACAAGCTACATGGTATCAAAAACATCGTGTGATGACCAACTATGAATGACTACACATTTTTTTCAGCAACACAATAATCTAAGAAACAAGTACAAAGGACAAATGAAGAAAAATGCTGTCCATATCCAGATAAAGAACTGATGGACTCTGAATGCAGATCAAAGCATATATTTTTCACTTACTTTATTCATTCTCATGTTTTCTTTTTTTTCCTTTTGATCTGTTTCTTCTCCACAACTGTGACTAATATGGAAATATGTTTTACATGATAGCATATGTATAAACTATATCAAACTGCCTACCATCTTCAGAAGAGGGGAGGCGAGGGAGGGAGAAAAAATTTGGAACTCAAAATCTTGTAAAAATGATTGCTAAACATTTTCTTCATATGAAATTGTGGGAAAAAATAAAATACTATTTATAAGCACAAAAAAAAATAAAAATAGAAATGAACTCAGAAGAAGCAGTGTAAAGGATGACATAGAAGAAATGTATGATCAAATAAGCAGATGGGCTAGTCATTTAGTTAGAATGAGGAATAATCAAAGAACAGCCTGCCTGTCTAAGTGGTACCATCACAATGACAAGAAAACATGAAGAAAGACCCCAGCATGTTGAATGTTTTGTTAAACTTTGCTTAAATTATGAGAGGACATGTACAAGAATTGAACAGAAGAGATTGACCAGATAGGTTGCAATCTGTATGACTGGATGGAATAATCATATCAATGACACTGCATATTCAGTGAAGTAACATAGGAGTTCCTATGCCCATAATGTTACTTTTTTATTTTTTGAAGGACAAATAACTTATAAATACTGGCAAGCACCTTCTCTTAAACCTCTTTAAAGTTTATACCTATTAGTTTACACTACTTACAATAGTTCCTGGAGGACTTTAGTCATGACTTATGGTTATGATCTTAGACTAATGAACTAGAAATTTTCCAAGATGCCTCAAAAATATATTCTGATAGTAGTTTGTAGACCATCATTATAACCTGTAAGCATGGCTTATATAGAAGGATTCATAGATCACATGATGTTAGAGAAAGGAAGAACACGATAAATATCATTATGTGTAGTTTCCACATTTTCATGTAACAGAGATCTTATATGTAGGAAATAGGAGATTTGGGACTCTTATCTAACTCTTGTGAATCAATTGACTGAAAGGTTAGTATATTTTTCCACTATGCCAAATGGAATAGGTTTAAGACTCTTACAAAGCCCTGTTTCATCCCTTTAGTAACTGGGGATAGACTAGACAAGGTATGATGTACCAACCACATCATTAGGAATCAATAAGATGATATCAAAATTCTTAGGTAGTTGAACTTGCCCAATGGTTGCCAAAGTTCAATTCTACTAATGGTATGGTGAAATGCTAAATCACATAGTCTTTATTTTTAAAAAAAATCTTGTTTTCTTCAATACAGTGTTGTGTAAAGTGTAAGATTTTGTTACACAAAAGCTCTGTAAAAGAAAAGTTTGTATTAAGATGCAGTTAAGACAAAAATGATAAAAGCAACAATATATTTCATAATAATAATTCATATATATCATGATTCAAGGTTACAGTGAGCCTTCTTTGCAACAGTCCTGTGAGATGCGTTGCAAGTAATATTATGACCAATTTATCTAAAGAAGGCTCAGAGACGCTAAGAGAATTGCCCAATGTCATGCAATTAGTAAGTTGCAGGATATAAAACAGGGTCTCATAATTCTCAGAGTGCTCTATATAGAGATGTTTATTTAAATATTTTTAAGTATCTAAAAGTTATCTTCTTTAAAGTTGCTATACCCATCTGTCTTAATACGGTTATATTTTATATTATTTTCCCCCTTATGAACAAGTATCATAGAAAGCTTGCTAATTACTCTCTCAATTAACAATATCTAAGGCTTAAGCCCTGTAATTCCATCCTCACAGTTATGGTAGCTCCTGAAAGTTGGTGCTATGTATTCCAATTGCAAGTCAATTTTTTTGAATGGATCATAAATTTTTTAATGATAATAATAGTAATAGCTGGCATTTAAATAGCACTTGAAAGTTACCAAAGCACTTTCCACACACTATCTCATTTGATTTATTAATAATAGTAACATATATATATACACATATATATATACACATATACACTAATATATACATAAATGTATGAATATACATATGTGTATATAGGTATGCACACATAAACACACATACTGCTTTATGGCAACAAAGATCTTTAGATAGAGTGTGTAATTCTAAGCCTATAATAACTCTAGAAGTACATAGTATGATTATTGCTGTCTCTATTTTAAAGATGAGGAAACTGAGGTTTAGAGCTGTTAAGTGATTTGCTCAAGGTTGAATAATTAAAAACTGGTAGATCTGGGACTGAAACTTAGATTTCCTGCCATAAAATAAAGTTCTCTGTCTCTGTCTCTGTCTCTGTCTATCTCTGCCTCTCTCTCTCTCTCTCTCTCCCCTCTCTTCTTTCCCTTCCTCCTTCCTTCCTCCTTCTTCCCTCTCTCACCTCTCTCTTTCCCAAAATCTTGATAAATCTTGACATCTTGACTTTTAAATCTGAAGATCCTCTCATGTTGTTATTGCTTCCCCTACTTACAAAATGTCCTTACAAGGATTGCTATCAGCTTATGAGCTTTTCCATTCTTTCTGACACTGATGTTTGTGACAAAGGACAAAAGAACAACCTGGTGAACATTAGCAGACAGTCCATCCTTTTTCATACTTACATCTTTAATAATGGAAGCTATGTTAAGAAAAGAATGGAATTGTTCATGAAATCACAGAATCACAGAATTTATATTCCAACTAGAAGGAGTCCTAGAGACCAGCTATTTCAATCCTTCTGCCTCTCAGTTTACAGAAGGCAATACTAACAGTAGATGAATCTGTCTATTTTGTATAGCCTTCCGATGTCATCATTTGAATATACCAGTCATTCAGCCAAGGATTTGACTGGATGCCTTAAAAGGGGAAACCTTCAGGCCTTGAAGGTCCTAGGAGCTATTTTTCTTCCCAGCTGGAGAAGAAAAAAAGCTATCTCAAGATCAGAGCTAGAAGGTAGAGTTTTTTTCCTTCCTTTCTCCTACCATGGGAATTTAAATCTCCTGGAAAAGGAAGAATGTTAATAATCAAATTTGATTATGAACCATGCCATATAGACTTTTTTTCACATCTCACAATGTAGGATCTCCTCAATTCATAAAAGAGCTATCTAGAATGTGGTCATTGTCAAACAAACTCTAGCAGATTTGCTGCAAGTATTAAAACTAGGAAGAGAGTGAAAACATGAGGAAAATGGGGCCTATAGAGCTTAAATGACTTGCCTAAGATCATATAGTTTGTAAATGACAGAAATAACACTCAATCCTAGGTCTTCTGACTAAAGATTCTAATCCAATTTTCACTAAAAGACACAGTAAAATATTACCCAAGCATTACCCAATATTACTAACAAAAAAACAAATACCTAGCTAATTTCAGTGTCATAATCATCGAATAGAGCTGTTGATTCCAGCATAGCTGCTAAGCTATAGTGTGTAGCTCTCAATTGATGTCACAGAATCTTAGATCTGGAAAAACTCTAAAAAACATATCTCCAGACTGGAAAGGTATCATTCATGTATTACAGATGAGTGTACTGAGGCTCAGAGAGGTTAACACATTAGCCAAGGTAAACAATTCGGTTTGACATTTGTCCCACAGAAAGATTTAGCATCATTGTGCTGAATGACAGATTTGGAATAATCTTTCACATGATTGTTTATAGCTTTCAGTTCCAGAAGTTTTGTTATTTGGGAGTCAGTGGTTTCTGGTACCAGTTTCGCTGCTATGGGTTCTAATCACCTTCTTCTTTACTTCAGGGTAATCAATATTATACATTGAAATCTCCCAAGACCACCAATATAAAACATGTTAAAGCAATGACAATTCTGATAAGATTAAACCAAATTCTTCCCAGAACACTCCTTCCTCTTCTCTTTTGTTCATCATCGTGGATATTAATTCACTGATGATTAGAGATGTAGTGGTCTCTCATAGATGTTTCATGAAACTGTCCATGTCCAAAACTCCATGTCAATTTAAAATCTTTGAGACAAATGACTGTCACACTATACTGCTAACAGTTAATGTATATTTTTCTTTAAAGAGAAGTCATCTAGAGAAAAAAATGTAGAACAATATTTTTCATTAACTGTTCAACATTTATAAGACCAGTTGAAAAAAGTTACAAACACAGAGCATTATTGGGTTACCAGGTCTCTTTTCTCTTGGGAGTTGTATGCATCATCCTGTACTTTTCTAATGGTTAATGAAACCACAAAACTTCCAAGTTTCTATTGATATAGTTCATTGTCCAAGTCATCAGAACAGAAAAGAAAATCTTTACTATCTGAAAAGCAAGATCTATATCACAAAAGAGATGGAGAATATCCAACCACCATGTCTACAGCAGACAAGAAAAGATCAGTGGGTGATAAAAACCTCTAGCCAGAATTTTCAATGGTAAAAGTGCCAAAATTTCCAAACCGCACTTCTTTTCTGTCTTTTCTACAAGGCAGAGACAAAAAGGTGCCATAAATACCTAGGCCAAAAACTAAAACCAAATAAAATATCCCTCTGGGGGGTGCTTAATGCTTACAAGTGACAGTCAGAGTAGGTTGCCACCTTTCATTACAAATTGCAATATCTCTATGTGACACTTATGACTTAGCTACAACCAGAGGTGTCAGGGAGGAAGCATGTGATTCAATTTCAAAAAATATGTGTTGAATTTATGTGTAAAAGGCACCATGCTTTACATTGTGGAAAATGCAAAAAGCTATGTAAAAATGTATTCCTACTGTATCTACATTCCTACTGATCAACAAGCTACACATCAAAAGGAATATTTAGTATTGATTGTGCCAAGTAACCTTAAGCAAGTCATGCTATCTCTCTAGGCTTCAGTTTCCTCATTTATAAAAAAATGGAAAGATTGGATCAGGGATTCTTAACTTCAGGTCTGTGAACTTTAAAAAAAATATATCATTGTATTTTTAAAATAATATTTTGTTTTCCCCAATTATATATAAAACATTTTTAACATATGTTATTTTTTTAAAGTTTTGAGTTCCAAATTATTTTACTCCCTCCCTCTCCTTTCTGCTCTCTGAGATAAGCATTCTGATATATATATGTAAATGTAAAACATTTACATATTAGTCATTTTATGCAAGCAAATTGAAGAAAGAAAGAATGGATGTAAGAAAGGAAGGAAGGAAGGAAGAATGAATGAAAGAAAGAAAGAAAAAGAAAGAAAGAAAGAGAAAATAGTATATTTCAGTCTATATTCAGACATCAGTTTTTTTTCTGGAAGTGGATAACATTTTTCATTATGAGTCCTTTAGGACTGTCATGTGATCACTGTATTTTAATATCATTTGTTTCCTTTGTGTTCATATATTATAATATATGGTTTAAAATATATATTGCTCTGAGAAGGGGTCATTGAGCTTCACTAGACTAACAAAGGAGTCCATGACATAAAACAAGTTTCACAACTCCAGAATTAGAGAGATGCTAACTAAGGTTCCTTCCAGCTCTCACATTCTTTGATTTTATGATCCTAAGGAACTTACAACTTAGCTGAGGAAACAATAAAACTGTTTATCACAAAACAAGATAATTATATGTTTAAATGCCCTCTCCCCAAAACTTGTTTTATACAATAAGTAATCTAAAAATTGAAAAGAACAAAGGAAGATTCCTGGGGGCTTGAGCCGTCATGAAAAGTTTTAAGAAGAGAAGTTTGAAATATCAATTTAAAGAATATATAGGATACAATGGGTGAAAAGGAATGGGAATAATATCTGTGGCTGATGAAAAGTAGAAACAGATATTTTTAGATCATTTTCTCACACTTTCTTAAACATCTGCAACTTCTTGGTTTTCAGGAGAATATTTTCCCAGATGAATACAAAGTTCCCTAGTTCTTCACAATCCCAATTTTATTCCTCATCACAATGAATTATTTTTGTCTTCAGAATTTTATTCTCACCCCGACCCCCAACCTTGAGCTGACTCTCTCCTGTAGCCACTAAGGCCATGGGATCCTGCAGAGTGTATAGGGGGATATGGATAAGAGTGTTGCACAGGACAAGAAAGCAGAGATGATAGGTTATCTTCCATGCCACTGGAAGAAGTGCTCACATCAATGAGATCTCATGGAAACCACGTAATACAATAAAAATTGAGCTAGATTTGTAGTCAGAGGATCTGGATTCAAATTCCATCTCTATTACTTGCTATCTATGTGACTTTGGGGAAGCCACTTACATTCTCTAGGCCTCAGTTTCTCATCTTCCAGCTCTCACTCTATGCTCTAACGCTTTTCAACACAGTTGTTGCTTCATAATCCTCTGTGAATTGATTCTGTTTGGAATAAGCTTTGCCAAACCATTCTTTTCATCTCTAACCTTTTATTATCTACTATCTCCCTATAGACTGAAAGGAAAGTAAGGGTATGAAAAAGATTTAAAAATAAAGGGAAATGAAAAATACCTGATTCACCTCAGAAAACAACACAAAATTTGCTATGAGCAAGACAATAAAAGTGATCACCTGCAACAATTGTTAAATCTCTATTTCTCATGTCACTTTTCAGTTTTTTTTTAGTTAATTGCATGCTGCCTTATGAAACAGATGAAGGTTAATACATGGTGCTTCTGTCAAGATTTTCAAGCTATTCCTTTGAATGCCATACTAGTTTTTAATTTTAAATTTAAATACAGCACATACCTGGATTTTTATATTACTAAATTGTTCTATTCCCAAGAAGCTACCATATCTGATAATGTTTATAATCATATCTAAATACAGAAAAGTATCACCTTGGCAGCAGGAAAGAAAAACAACAGCAATGACAACAAAGCACATGACATTGATTTCATTCTGGTTACTGTGCTGTAAAACACTAATTCAGAGAATTCCCACTACAAAATCCACTTTGTCTACAAAGCGTATTTTAGATGGAAAGGTTAAGGATGAAAATACTCCAAAGAGTTCAATTCAATTGGTATTTAAAGCTGTTTTCCAAAGAATATCTTAAGGCAGATTTCTATACTTCTATTTCTAATTTTTTTAAACATTTTTTTCCAATATATCCTCTGTCACCCAATTAAGTGAGCTACCATCACTGTTATTTTTTGAGATCTGGCAATATGCCTGCAGACAGCAGTGAATTTCTGGTTGATTTATACTAAGCTGGTAACAACTTTTGATGAAAGGCACACAGCAATAGCTCACGCTGTTAACACATTGTCAAATTGTAATGATCACAGAGTGCCTGATTTTATAAATGTGGAGACAATGTGGTGAAGTGGAAAGACCAGTGGACCGGGAATCAGGAGATCTGAATTTTAGTCCCAGCTCTGCGACAAACCCAACTGTGTGACTGAACAACACAGCTTCTCAGCTTTTGTTTCCTTATCCATTACATGAAGCTGGATTCATTCAAAATAATAACTGACATTTAAATAGGCTTGCAAGGAGTACATGATCTCATTTGAGCTTCATAACAACCCCATGAGATCTGTATTGTTATGCCCTATGCAGAGAGAGAGAGAGTAATATTAATATCTCCATTTAAGAAATACGAATATTGAGGCTCAGAAAGTCTAAGCGACTTGTCTATGACCACATAGCTAGAAAAAAAAGTTAAAGGTGGGATTCACTATCAAAGCCTCCTGTCTCTAAACATATCCCCTTGATAGCTAGGAAGCACAGTAGACAGAGAGCTGGAACTAGAATCAGGAACATTTGAGTTCAAATTCAGCCTCAGACACTAACTATGTGATCCTGGACAAATCACTTTACTTCCACCTGCCTCATTTTCCTCAACTGTAAGACTGGGATAATAATAGCACCTGCTTCGCAAAGTTGTTGTGAGGACCAAATGAGAAAATATTTGTAAGGAACTTAGCACAGTGCCTGGCACATACTAAGTACTAAATAATAATGTACTAAATAATAAATAATACTTAGTACTAAGGGTGGAAATAATAATAAGTACTAAGTAATAATGCATGTTCCCTTCACTTCCTTCCAAGATCAGCACTCTTGACAATACATTTCCCTGCCTTATTATTCCTCTACTAGCTCTTTTATTCTATGACCATGAGAAAAGTTGTCTTTTTCAATACCAAATATAAGTTAATCACCTAAATTTATCAGGGCCAATCCTACAAATTCATGGAGCAAGGAGACACTTAGATGGCTAAGTACAAGCCCTCACCTGCCCTAACATTTCTACTTCACCAACTGGCTATAACACTATGCTTCTATATTTTTCCTGAAATGACAACTATTAGTGTACGTTATTTACATTAGTTAAACATAGGAGAGAAAAATATTCTGTTGTTGGGATGTTTTCTCTCAGGGTAAAATAAATAAAAGTCACTTATGATTAAGCCCTCAATGTGTATCAAGGATTTTTCAAAGGACCGAGTATACAAATAGAAAAGCAAGACAGTCTCATGTCTCAAGGATCTCTCACTTTGTAACCAGTAGAGAGAAAACATAAAGAATGGTTAAGCTACAGGATAGACTTTTCCACAAAGCTCTGTGGTTCCAAGGATTCAGTGGCAAAGTAGATATCAAAGTCCTTAGGGTCCATTGACTGGTAAATGATCATGCATTGAGGTGTAGTGAGTATATCATCAGGGCAAATGTCAAAACCTGGTGGATTAGAAAGTAGAGTGTCCAGATAAATGATATGCACTTGTACTACTTAAAGGTCATTAACATGTCAGATGTTAAAGACTATTAGTCTTCCATGCTGCTAGAAAGAATGGAGTTAGTGACTTTTAGATCATTCAATTGATATGCCTGGGAGTGAGAACACAAGACAGAGCTGGGTCATAACTCCTGGGAAGAAGAACGTGAGCATTAAGAATGAAATGTAGTGGGACCTCTGAGTGCCCTCTTAAAAGAGTGGGGATGAGGAATCAATTTCCAATCAGGAAAAGGGGTCAATGGTAAAAAAAAACAAAAAAAAACAAAAAACAAAAACATTAAGGGGAAGGTTATCTCATTTTGCTTGCTCTTGCCAGGTCTTGTAGAATCAGGACAGGAGGTAAGGCTCCTTCTACCTGTTACTGATGGGCTCTGTGGTTCCTGATTAATGCCCAACTTTTCCTTAAGAGAAGATACAAATATCTATCTCTGTAAAGTGATTCACAACCTGCTATATGGTATACAAGGAGGCAGCATTATGCAGTGGAAAGATTTGGAGGTGAGGGCTCTAGGTTCTAATCCCAACTCTGTCTTATTTACTATCCAAGTGCAAATCATTTAACCTCTTTGCTCCTCAGTTTTTTCACCCATAAAATGAGAAATAAAACAAATTAGATGACTTATAAAGATCCTTGCCGTTCAAATCTGTGGCTATGTGATCATGGATTCTAAGGTTGGTTACAATTAATGCTGACTAATGTTGTTTTGTTTTATTTTTTTCAGATCCACGGTTGAGTCACCGACAGGAAAGATCAAACCAAAGATGGCCAGGGCATCAAGATAAGACATACCCAAAGAGGAAAGATAGATAGATGATGGACAGTAAACCTACAAAACAGTAAAAATGCTCTGGCAACAAGTGGCAAAGAGAAGATCCGTGGGGACATAACTTCCAGGGCAGGTCCACAGAGCATGAGAAACAACAGAAGGACCCAAGTATGGTAATTAGGGTCCACAGTCAGAACTATGTTGTGATTGATTGGTGATGGGCTGCTAAGCCACTGAATCACTGACCTGGGATTCTGTTTATTGTACTTTCTTAGGAATGAGATTGATCCCAGGGTGTGAGGAAGGACAGAGTTAATCAGTTATTCAAGAAACATTTATTAAGCATCTACTATATGCTAAGCACTGTGGTAGGTACTGGGGATACAAGTATAATAAATGAAATTATCTCTACTTACCAGGAGTTTACATTCTAATGGGCAAGACAACAAGAACATATACAGAATAATTATGAAGAAAATAAATACAAATACATAATGGTTAGATACAAGATAATTTGAAAGAGTAGAACCTGATTAACATTTAGGGGAAAGCCTTCATACAGAAGATAGTGCTTGAGAACCTAAAAGTGATTTCCCTGACTAAGACTAAACTCAAATTTCACATTCACCTTCTTGGTGCCCTCTTACTTCCCACCTGCAGTACCTTCACTCTCTACAATTTTCTCCCACTTAAACTATATCTATATCTATCCATACCTCTCTCTCTCTCTCTATCTCTCTCTCTCTCCTATATATATATAAAATGTATTTTTGCCTTTCTTTGTATCCCCAGAGCTTAGCAGAGGACCTGGTGTCACATAGTAGGTGAACAATAAATGCTTATTGACTAGTGACTAAATCTTCTAGTATCTGAAGGTTAATAAAGCAGATAAAATTTACATAATGCTCTAAGGCTTACACTGAGATTTCCTCACAACAACCTGATAAGCTAATTAGTGGATCAAATCATAGTTAGAGCTAGAACGGACCTGAGAGGCCATCCAGTTCAACTCTTTCATTTTACAGAAGAGGAAACTGAAGGTCAGAGAAATTACGTGACTTGCTAGTGTCACACAGCTAGCAAGCATCTGAGGTTGCATTCAAACTCAGGTCTTCCTAATTCCAGTTCCAAGAATTTCTTTATCCACTAAAACAACTATTGCCTCAGTGAATGTAGTATAATTCCCATTTTACAAATGTAAAACCTAAGATTTAACAAGACAAAGGAATTGGTCTAAGGATATACAAGTAGTATAAAATGTAGGATGAGAACTTAGGTGTCTTGACTCCAAGTCCACAACTGTTTATGAGACACTTCTAGATCTTTCTTAAGTTAGAGAGTTGCAGGGGCAAGAAACCAAGCAGGTGATTTTAATCATTGCTTTCCATATCAAACTGGAGGTGATTGTCCAAGAGCACCATAAAATGTACCAATGTCTTCATTTTTGCATCTAAAACTATTGTTTTTTAAATGTCACACATGGCTACATGTAATTAATTGGACCAAATCAAGTTCTTTCAAGAGCCCTCTTCATTCTCTGGGGGATAGGACTCACGGGAAAACTAGATGGAGTTAGAACTTGAAGGAATCTGAGAGACCATTAACTCCAACCCCTTCATTTTACAGACAAATAAACTGAGTCAAGTAATTTGGTCAAGGTCATACAGCTAAAAAGTGTCTGAGGCAAGATTTGAACTCAGAACTTCCTGGTTCTAGGTACAATATTCTATCTAGAGCTATTGATGTTACCTGGTAGGTAATCTTAAAAGCACAACAAGCCAATACGTTAAACTAATCCTAAAAGCCTCTAGAGTCTACGATTGGCACAGTTTTGATACACAACAAAATAGGACTGAGTGTTGCTGTTGTTGTTTCCTCTCAATCTTTCATTCATCTGTCATCTTGCAAGAACCACATCAGCTCTCCCTGAAAGTGCGTGACTGGCAAGGTTACATAGTAGCTGATCCAAGAAAACTCAAGTCAGGATCTTAACAACGATGGAAAACCCCTCCACAGTTGCCACAGATCTGTTGCTTTTCCTTGTGATGGTTCTGATGATGTACTGGAACTTTCTGTATCCACTTCACATGTGAAGAAATATTTGATAATGTCTCCACAGAGCTCAGACTCTTTTACTAAATCAGGTACATCACACTTTTTAGCAGATGGATCTACATCTAGGATACCAGTTCTTGGCAGGTTTTTAGGATCTTACTCTTGATAAGGGGCAGCTAGGTGGCATAGTGTATAAAGCGAGTCAGAAAGATTCTTCATGGGTTCAAATCCGGCCTCAGACACTTACTAGCCATGTGACCCTGAGCAAGTCACTTAACCCTGTTTTCCTCAAGTCTTCATCTGTAAAACGAGCTGGAGAAGAAAATGGCCATCCACTCCTGTATCTTTGCCAAGAAAATTCTAAATGGGGTCACAAAGTGTCAGACACAACTGAAATGGCTCAATACCAACAAAACTCGATAAGTATTGTTATATAACAGTAGTAGTTACAGTATTATTGCCATTCCAACAAAGTCCTTCCCTCTATGGATAAGGATAAGTCAGGAAAATATCATACCTGCTCTTGAAAGAGACAATAAAAATACATTTTGTAAAAAGATACCTAAGTTTAGAATCATGCCCAGCTATGCCACTTACCATGTGTATGACCCTGGGTGCATCACTTAACCTTTATGGCCCTTGGTTTCTCCATCTGTAAAATTGGTGTTAGACTAAATGTTCTAAGATCACTTCAAGCTCCACACTTATGATTTTGTGATCCTATATCTCCACATAGCATTTAGTTCATTTTGTTTTGTTTTGTTTTGTTTTCCCCTAATCATCCTGCTGAAGCTGGAGGGTAAGTGACTTTGATTCAGGAAATCTCCCTAAGCGATGAAGATTTCAGCTCCTTTCTGTGCCAGTAGATAATATTCTTGAGATGCTGTGGTTAAAAAAAAATCAACTCCTTCTGACTCAAATAGTGATGAACCTCTCAGAGCATAGTAAACTAAACTAGTAGTCAGGAATAACAGACAGAGCCTTTAGAAGATGTAGGTCATCATTATACCAAACAAACAAACAAAGAAAATTAACTAAATATATTGACAGTACTATTCACTATAAAGTAGAATTTGATGTTCCTGGAGCCCAAACAAGATAATTTAGTTTCAAGGCCCCTAAGGACTTTATCTTGAGGTGATTTCATTTTAAAAGCTGTTGCCTAAAATGAACCTTAAACACAGTCTTGTGGTAGGCTTTTATTATATTGGTTTTATTTTGTTTTGTTTTTAATAATAATTCCCTCCCACTGTCATTAGTAACAACTGTCATGTTTGTGCCCTCAGGAATAGGCTCTTCCCTAAGTAAAGGGTCTAGATAAGGAAAAGAAGAATATATTTACTTGAAATTCTCTGGAACACCATTGTATTCTTCTCTTTTTAAGGGTTTTGCCATTGTAGGTAAAATACACACGTGGGAAGGGCTCTGCTAGTTTCTACTGTTAGTCTCTACCTTCTACTTCTACTATTAGAGACTGTTAGTCTCTACCTTCAAACTACTATGAGAAAGCAATAATATCAACAATAACAACATAACAACATCAATGTCAATTTACCTAAAAGCAGAGATTCTGGATTAATTATGATTCAGCAGAAATTCTGAATAGTGTGGCATAATCTAAAGAGCACGGAATTTGGAATAAGAGTATCTGGGTTCACAAGGCAGCTCTATTATTTACACTGGTATAATCTTGGGTTTGATCAATTTCATAAAAACAGAGCATCTCACAATCATGGAATCATCGATTTAGAGCTAGAAGGGCCCTTAGAGAATATTTAGTTCAACTGTTGAATTTTAGAGTTAAGGAAACTGTGGCCTGACGAGGCCAAGTGATTTGCCTAATGTTATACAGTATCACAGGTAGGATTTGAACTCAGGTCCTCCAAATCCAGAGCCAATGCTTTTCTACTGTACTTGAATCTATTACTTCAACTCATACCTCAACCAAAGATCCTTTCTATGATAAACCAGACAAAATGAGCACCCAGCTGTTGCTTGAACACCATTAGGGAGGAAAAAACCGCTACCCTCAGATGCACCCAATTCTAACTTGAAATGTAGCCAATATGGTCAAGTATTTACTCCCAAGTTCCCGAGTTCTTTGCCAATTCCCAAATGCATGGCTTTGAGACTGTTTACCATCCTGGTGGCCTTCCTCTCGATGGTCGCTAACATATCAATGTTCTTTCCAAAATGAGATATACAAAATTAAACACAATATACTGCCGCTAGTCTGAATACTAAAGAGAACAGTAGATAGTTATCACCTTTCTCTTTCCAGACACTATTGAACCTTTTTGGTACTTGGGCTCCAAATCTTTAAAATAAAAGATTTGTACTGGATAGCCTCTAAGTTTTTTTTTTTATTATTCTATATACTGTATACCTGTAAACATTTGACAAAAATTAAAAACTACCTGTGTGGTCTTGGATAAATGACATAACCTCAGTGGGCCTCAGTTTCCTCATCTTTAGAATTAGAGGGTTGGATTAGATTAATATTTCTCAAAGTTAGGTCCAAGGACCCCTGTGCATTCCTAAGACTTTAAGGTCAAAAACATTTTTATCATCATTGGACATTTTAATTTTTAATATGACAAATATCAATAGATACAGCCCACATAAGGCTGAAATTGCATAAAGAAATGCCCCAGGTCCATTCTCAAATATCTAAAGTGTTTGAAATTAATCCGTAACCTCCACTCTTTCCCTGACTCTTCCTTTTCTTAAAGCCCAAGTAACCACTACTGACGTGTGAAGTGTAGGAAAAACCACTTAGATCCATCCATAAAATGTGAGAGGCGTAGTAAATGGGCACTAAGTAGATGATTTTTTTAAGTTTTAAAATCCTATGCATCAATACATCTTTGGACACTGAATAAAATATATGATGACTACAATTAAATTTTGGCAGGTACAATTTTAAGTGTAATGGTACTCTTCTATTGACAAATGTGTTGTAGCATTCCATAGGCCTATCTGACAGACTGTTTGCCCTTATTCTGAAGGGGGCATTAGCTATACAAGCAATTAGGTAAGATTATGCCAAGAGGACTGTGGGAAGAAATAGTTGAAAAGATAATAGTTAACAAAATATTCTTTAAAGTAAGAATGTGAGTTATTCATACAATTTTCCAAGCTTCAAAAGTCATCTTTGATTGCAAATAAATCTGTAGATTCCATTTTTTCTATGCGCTCTGTAATTTTTTTACACAAAAGATATAATTTATATGCAAATTTCCTGAATACAAACTTTTACAGTTTAAAAAAGTAAATATTTTAAAGACAGTATATAATCATACAACAAAAATGCATTCACCTAAGCAGTATTTAGAGAACAGCAACAATTAAGGCCACACAAACATATATATAACTTACAAACATAGAAACACACATATAAAGCATGAATAAATTATAACTTCTATAGTATTTACTGATAACTATTAGCATGGCAATAATACTTCACATGTATATGTGAAACCAGAGGTAAATAGTTTTAAATTGCATTAAACTATACATTTTAGAAAATGTGCAAAATGAAACACATTTACTTTAATTGAACATAAAACGTCATAGACAATATATTCCACCGTAGACTCACCAGCAAACCTTTTTTGTTAGAGTTGATTCTGATATTAATATAATTCATGGCACATTTTGGAGAGAACATTTTATTAATTTTGATTTTGTTTTGTTTATGAACTTTTATTTTTGACTTTCAATTTCTGCATTATAGTAACTTCTGATTATACTCCATATCCCCAACTTTTATTCTGTTCTTCAGGCCATAAAATATCTTTCCTTTTAATTACCGCAAGAAAATAGGATTTAAAAATTGACACAGCCACTTTCTATGACAACATATGCAATTTTCTACATCCATAGTTCTCCACTTCTGTGAATGTGTGGATAAACGGAACTGGGGTGTTTTTCCAGTGGTATATGATTTCAATATATTCATTGAAGGCTTTCTCCAAGAAAATCATTGTCCCCAGCAGTAATTTGGCAGGAAGCATCTTTCTGTCTATGCTCAAATTTTTCAAGGCTAGATCAGAAAGGAAAAGAACAGTCAAGAAAAAAGTATGATATGTTCCCACACTGACACAAGGTTATGTTGGTCTCTTGGCATATAGATAAGGAAAGCAAGCTCATAAAACACAGCATTGGCCACAATCACCATTATAAAAACTACCTGTGTTTTGCGGAAAGCTGTTTTGGGACTAGCATTATCATAAAGTAGTCATGACTAAAAAATGTAATGATATATCTTGTTTTCACTGCATATTCATTTTTAAAAATTATAAATATAAAAAAGAAAGAAAAACCAATCAGTAAAACCAACCAACACATTGACAATGTCTGAGAGTGTATGTAACATTCCACATGCATAATCTCCCAGCTCTGTGAAGAAGGGAGGGAATGAATTTTCTCATCTTTTCCTTGGGGGTCAAGCTTGGACACTGCAGTTACATAGCATTCAGAATTCCTTTTTTATTCTTTCAACTTGCAATGTTGTAATCGTACATTTTTTTCCTGGTTATTCTTAATTTACTATATATCACTAGATGTAAGTCTTCCCATGCTCCTCAGAACTGTCCAGTCCCAATAATTTGATCACTTTTTTTGTCCACATCTCAATTTTTTTACAGTTATATTGAAACCAATTCAAAGGTCTACCAACCTTGAATTAGTCCTTTTTATACTCTACTATCTCTTCTAAGCTTCACAATATTGTCTATTTTCATTTAAAAAAATTTTTGACAATATATTGACTGTGAGATGAAACTTCAGAGTTGTTTTAATTTACATTTATCTTGTTACTCAAGATTTGGAACAGTCTTTCATGTGACTTGATAATTTACACTTTTGTTGAGAAATGTTCATATTCATTGACAACTTATTAGCTGGATGATAATTTTATTTATAACAACTCTGTTTTTACTCTCTTCTCAATATATTTTGGAAACTTTTTCTAAGCCTACCAAATATGTCTAGATTTTTCTCTAACTCACTAATTTGGAGTATACTAATACCTTTTGGTATAATATCTCAATTCTTTTAAAAAGCTAATCTCTGAAGAATCTATCTAATGGTCCCATTGGGACCATGCTGCCTAGTAGCTCTTTAACTCTGTGAATTTGAATTGCATTTGAAGAAATGGAAGAAAACTTCAGTCAGAGGGATTTGCAGTGAAGTACAAAGATTTCTTGATGGTTGACTGTTACTAAAGAAAGGACTGAGTTGCTAAGAGAATCTGTGGAATTTGGAGAACTTTAAAAAGAGATATATTCTTATCATGTATGATTTAGGTATGATCTTTTTTAAGGACTAAAAATGAACAAGATCTGTTCATTTGATTCATCCCAGCATTATGACGATTTGATGACAACAAACACTGTAATGAAACCATAAACTTTCTAAATAAGGTATCAAACTACATTAAAGAGGGACTTCTATGTACAAAGAGGCTAAAATAGTTCCTTGGTACTTTTACTTTAATAAAACTTTTCCTCTGAGTCTGACTTTCACATGTTGAAAACAATGCTTTGATTTTTTTAAAGTATTTTTTAAATAAATATTAGGAAACTAAATGCCTTCTCAAGTTCCTGTACATTCCTATGAGTCATTAATTCTGTATTATGTACTACCCCAGAGCCCCTACTTTCACTTGTGAAGGAAGACTTTTCCCACAAAAACAGAATGACTTCACTTTGGTGGCTACACTGTTCCTTCACAAAATGCTGATGTTTAATCTTGATCAGGGAAATCACTGGACACACCATAGATAGAGCTGCCAGTGGTACACGACTCTAGCCATTCAGCAGGTTACATTATAAAACTGTTTTTCTCTCAGTTTCCAGGAAAACACTGCTAACCATGCTAGTGGATAGAAAAGGAAATATAAATGAACTTTCTAAAGCACAGGTTTGTCACTCCCATTCTCAAAAATATTATTTGCTTTTGCATTACCTTTCAGATAAAATTCAAACTTCTCAGCTTGATGTGAAGACCCATTACAAAGTGAGTTCTTAATCTGGGGTCCATGAACTTGTTTCTTTTTGTTTTTAATATTTTGAATTTATTTCAGTATAATTGGTTTCCTTTGTAATCCCACACATTTATTTTATATGTTTAAAATATTATTGTGAGGAGTCCATAGGTTTCATTAGACTGCTAAAGGCATCCATGATAAAAAACAAACAAACAAAACAGAATAAAACAAATTTAAAAACTCATTATTTACAACCTGACTTTGTTCTTTCTTTTCAACTTTGATTCATGTTATTCCCCTTTATGATTTTTTTTTTTACTACAGATAAACTGGACTATGAGCTATTCCCAAATTCATTATTTCATCTCCCACTTCCATGCATTACACAAACCAACAGCCAAGCCTGGAATAAATTATTTTACTTGTTTTCATTTCTCAGAATTCTTATATTTGTTTAAGCCTTAGCATAGGTATAGCCACAAAGACTTTTTTGAGCCTTCACTTGGCAAAATTATTAGTAACTGTTAATAATTGTTATCTTTCCTCATATTATCTTCTATATACTTAATTGGGTATATTGCACATCCTCCAGTAATAATAATAGCAGTTGACATTTGATAGTAATTGGGTGGTGGGGCAGGGAGGAAGGAAGGGAATAAGCCAGGTCTGTGTCAAGCGCTTTACAAATGTTGTGTCATTTTATTTTCTCATCTCATTTGATATTTATAACAACTCTGCAAGTTAGGTGCTGTTATTATCCCCATTTTACAGATGAGGAAACTGAGGCAGAGGTTGTGACTTACCCAGGGTTACACACAGGTAAGTGTCTGAAGTCAGACAGATTTGAACTCAGGTCTTCCTAACTTCAACTGCAGCACTTTATTGCACCATCTAGCTGTTTTCATTAAATTAATTTTCTGCATCCCTGTAATAATGTCTTACACACAGTAGGCACTTAAATCCTTGTTGCAATGAATAAAAAAAGACAAATATACAGCCTAACAGTTGTGAATAATTGTGGAACATAGAGTGAAATCACACAGTCTTGCTGAAAGATTCTTGCTTTCTAATGTACTTTTGAATAGGAATCACTCCTTTTAAAAGTGTCTTTCTCCAAATGAGTAGAAGTGTAATAAATACATAAACACACACACACACACACACACACACAGTGATTCAGAATAATGAACCACCCTGTGCTGTAAATGTTTGCTTATTCTGTCTTTGATAGACTGTTTTGCCAGAGGCATATTCATTTTGACTCACTTTGGGAAACAAAATAAATATATCAGTTTTTTTCTTATCAAATGACATTTGGCAGTTTGCCTTTTTTTTTTTTAGTGTAAAACCAGAAATACTCCTAACAGAAGAAATGAGATATAACTCAAGTACAAATGATTTCCTCCAAACCAAAGTCAGCAAGTTGAGGAAGCCTCAAGCCTTTGTTAAACACACACACACACACACACACACACACAAACACACACACACACATATAGGCACATGGCTCTCAATCAGGGAGGTCACCACTGAATTGCAAAAATCAGCATGAAGAGAATTTATGCAATAATAAATGGAGAACAAAATTGGTTAAAAAAGAAGTGATCTTGCAATGTATAAACAAATCATGGTATATGAAATTAATGAAATAATATTGAGTCATATGAAATGATAGTTTCAGAGAAAACTAGAAAGACTTGTATGAGTGGATTTAGAATGTAGTGAGCAAAAAGAGCAATTTGCACAATGAAAACTATATTATAAAGAGAAACAACTTATGAGTACTGCTGCGACAAATCATGAATTCCAGATAACCTAAGGAGATGTCCCCTACCCACAACCTAACAAAAGGGTAATGGACTCAAAATGCAGACTGAGACATATATTTTTTTTGGGAAATGGGTAGTGGCAGAATGGTAGAGGGAGTTAGGTGGCACAGTGGATAGAGTATCAAACCTGGAGTCAGGAAGAGCTGTCTTCCTTAGTTCAAATCTGGCCTCAGGCATTTACTAGCTGTGTGACTGTGGACAAGTCACTTAACCCTGTTTGCCCCAGTTCCTCATCTGTAAAATGAACTGGAGAAGGAAATGGCAAACCATTCCAGGATCTTTGCCAAGAAAACCCAAATGGAGTCATAAAGGGTCAGACACAACTGAAAGGACTGAAGAACAACAACAATGGCAGAATTTGCTTTGCATATTAGTTAAAAGTTTCCTTTTTTCTTTTCTTTTTTTTTTCTTTTGGTTCAATGGGGCAAAGTGGGTGGGAAAGAAAATAAATGCTTGTTACTTGAAAAGTGAAATAAATAAGAAGAGGAGAGTATCTGGACAACAACCATCAAAGTCACCCTAGAATATTTCAGGTAACAATGCTTCACTGTCAGACTAAACAAGCTGGTCTCATGGCTCAAATATGCATCCAAACTTCATGTATGATGAAAACACATAGTCTCATTTATTTAGAAAGAGAATAGACTACCACAGCGGCCACTTATATGAACCCCTTTATTTTATATATGAAGACAATGAAGTCAAGATCATTTAGGCAACTTGACTAAGGTCACATAGGCAATAAGTAGCAGAGTTTGGATAAAACACAAGTGGAACACTCTTTCCACTAAACCACACTGAATTGTCTACCAACCTGCATGCCATAGTCTGAGCAGCATGCATTTTTCATCCACTTTGTTTTTCCATTGGATATAGTTAGACTAACCTCTTTCAAATTATAGTGGATATTACCATGGAAGCTTCATAGTATTACCAAAGAATCAGGGAAACTCGGGGGTAAAAGGGAACCCAGAAGCCAACCCTTACCTAAGCAAGAACTTCTTTTTCTTTAATTTTAAATTGCTCTATTTATTTCATTTATACAGAACTGAACACAGGACTCTGCATTTCACTCACGGAAATGATAAAGTATGTCTGCAAATCCCTCAGTGCATTATACAAAACACACTCTGGCATTATACATTGAGATTTGGGCTTCTAGCACTTTTACTTTACTATCTTAGTCTTCAAAAGGGAATTGCCACTAATATGGATCAAGGGCTTTTTATCTTCCCTAGCAAATCACAATAACTATGATATTTATGATGGGAAATAGCTAAAATGTTGGAAGCAAGAAAACTGCTAATTATAGGCAATCTATGTCATTTAAAATACATTAGGTTTGAAATTTATGAAAAAGATGATGTTCTGTCTCCTAAGACAGGCAGTTGCCATACATAAAAGTAGCATCTATCATGTTTTAACTATTTCAGCTCCATCAGAATATAAATGTAAAGTGCCCCAGTGCAAATATTGCTGTAATTTTTATAATATCTTTTCCTCAACTCAGTGAATTACCAAATTGCAGCAAATTTAAATTAAGGTTGCAAAAGGACTCAAGTTTTCATATTTTTGTGGTACATGAGTAACCACAAGGTCTTAAAAGGAACCAATATACAGATGCTTCTTCACAACTCCTGTTATCAAGTTTATTTATATGTTTAGTTTTAAAATCATGGTCATTTCCCAATATATCAGCCTAAGGCAGCAAGTTCCCTGAGAAAAGGCAAATAAAATTGCTTAGAAATCTCTGGGATTGTTCTCTATCACCCCTCTAAATTTCCCATTTTATGTAAATACATAGAGGAAATGTGTTTTTCAGTCTCCACTTTCAATCAATTGTAAAACGAGAATAATGATGATGTTAATTTAATTCAAAAAAGATATGTACCATGTTATTACTTTTAAAAACATATGATACAGTTTATCATGAGTAAGTCCCACAGAATAAACTAAAGTGTTTTCAATTTGTAGAACACTTGAACATAAAGGCTGGATGCCTTAAGATTGGAAGGTGAATTGCAATTAATGAGGCAGAACGACAGTACCTCCTCAAAGACTGTTGTCTTATACCAATTTGTCCTAAGGATACTTAATTCACAAACTTTTCATTAGTAATACAGAAATGAAAAATGTTGGTGAATTCTGATTCAACCCTGTATGCAATGAAAAAAAAATGTGACTAAGAAGACCAATATGTTCTAAATAAAAGCTGGAAGACATTGTGGTCTCAGTTCTGTCCAGCCATCGATTAAGCTAAAATCTCCAAAGCTGTGATAGTGTACCAACCCGCTGTCATGCCACTTGGACACAATCCATATGGAAGATATCCAGTTTCATGAGTGGTTTCATTAATACCATCTACAAGTTGTATTCAACGTTGGATGATATGATAACATCAGCAGCGATAAGGCTGTAACCTCCAGACAAATGCTCAGAAATCCAATAAAGTTTGCTGCCAACACAGTAAAGAATACTTGTGGAGGATGGATAATAGGAGATTATGCAATCAAGAGCTTCATGGGAAACGAAAAAGGGGAGACCACAATTATATTAAGCAGAGGAAAATGTTATGAAATGAAAATAAAACACTTAAGTAATGTAGCATTTTTGGGAGGCCCTCACATATCGAGTAGTAGAAAGATCAATTTGTCACAAAGGCAAGGCATCCCATGGATTGACTCATTTTATTTATTTTTTAGATAATTGTATTGTTATTTCCTGCTTCTTACATCACCATATCTAATTTATTCTTCCCCTTCACTCTCCTAGAGAGCCATCTATATGGCAAATAGTATTTTTTGGACAGGAAAAAAAGAGTCAGGACAACTGATCAATACACTGAAAATGTGTGAAAATATGTAACAACTTTGGACTTCCCACCTCCATGAAGGATGGCCTCATGTCTCTTCATTTGCGTCTCACTTGATTTTTATAATTTTATTACATTTACTTTTTTTTTTGGTGTGTCATTCTTTCTTTTACACTGTTATAGTTCTTGTGTATAGTGTTTTCTCTACTGCTTATTTCACTCTGCATCATAGATCTTTCCATGCTTCTATTCAGATTCATCACACACATAATTTTCTTACAGCATATTAATATCCCATTACATTCAAGTATCCTCAATTTAGTCATTCCCCAATTAATATGCATCTACTTAATATCCAATTCTTAGCTATCACAAAAAGTACTGTTGTAAATATTTTTCTTCTTTTTCCTTTATCAATGGAAAGCTATTTTAGTTATTTTATTTTCATAATTTCAAGTTGCTTTCCAAAATGGTTGTACCATTTCACAGCTCAGCCAACAACGTATTTGTATGCTTACCTACCCATAACCCCTTTAAAATGGACCATTGCCATTTTTGCCAATTTTCAGGGTATGAAGTGAAACCTCAGTTATTTCTCTTATTATTGGTGATTTGTAGCATTTTTCACATGGTTGTGAATATTTTGTAGGTTTTTTAAGAACTGTTTATTCATATTTTTGACCACTTATTGAAGAATGTTTATATGTGTGTATGTGTATGTATGTATAAACAATAAACAATTTATATATAAAACAATCATATATAATAGTACTTGTAACATATATTGTATATATATATATATAACATGTATAACTGTGTGTGTATAATTTATATATCTTGGATATCAAACCCTTATCAGAGAAATTTGATACAAAGAATTTTTCCCATATGACCACTTCCCTTCCTATTCTAGATGCATTAATGTTGTCGGTGCTAAAGCTTTTCAAAGTTCTGCCTTTTGCTGTAAACACAGCACTGTGTTCTTCTAGTTACTTTAATTTTTTAAGGTGACTCTGTTTCCATTGTCATTTTTTCCAACCCCTGATCCTCTCTTTTCATTTAGTACCCCTTTCCCTTTAGGGTTTTGTTTATTAGTTCCCTTTTCTCTCCTGCTTTTATATGGTTATATATTTCTTCCCCCTTTTTTTTTCTTCTCACTTTATCAAGTAGTTCCTCTCCTCCCTTTTGGCTAGTCCTGTTCTTTAGTTTTTAAATTTCATTTTTTTTCTCCCATTTCCAAAAAAGAATTTCTCTTATTCTCTTCATTATTCATCTTTTTCTGTTCACTTAAAGACCCTCATTCTCTGATTCATGACCTCACTAATTATCTGGTATCTCTTTTTTCTGTATTCTTCATGCAATTCAAGCTTCCAAGGTATTCATTCTAGGTTCTCTCTTCCAGATGCTTTCTCCCACTGCCTTAAAGGTCTTGCTTAATGATTCCCCTTTTCTATTGTGCCTCACTTCCAAAATAACATCAATTATTGCCTGTGTCAAAGAGGACACTGCTCCATGATAGGGCCCTTCCCTCAGCCCATCCCTGATTATGCAGCCTATCACTGATCAATACCCTCTCTTGTTAGCCTTTTTTTCCAGCATTTGCCTAGAATATCCTTTCTGCGCCCATGCTCTCCCACTCCTTCAAGTGCCAGTTGCCCTCAGTATTTCCAACACTTCATCTCCCAGGACAAGCAGACATTTCAAGAACCTCAGTCCTCATCTACTGTAAGGTCCTCATCCCCCTTCACTCACCATCTCTCTTCACCATAGGAGCCTTCATCAGTGGAGCACCTTCTTTGAGAACTAAAACAACAACAACAACACCCTCTCCCCTCCAAAGTAAGGCCTCCTTCTTCTGTTTCATTTATTCCCCTCTCCTTACCACCCATTTCTCGGTAAGTTCTTCTCTTTCTAAGACTATAGAGACCTTCTTATTGCTAGCCCTTGATTTGACCCCAGTGCATCCTTCACTCCTGTCTAACACTCTGTTACCTTCCCTCCTTTATCTACCTTCCTGTGTTGTAATGTAGTCCTACAAAAAAAGCATTGATTCACCTGTGGACAAGGTGTTACCAGGCTCTGTCCATAATCATAATACACATTGTCCACCTCTTCACTATTACCTCTGCAAGATTTCCCCTGACTCCTTATGTACACTTAGAAAGGAGTCTCTTACTGGTTTCTCTATTGTCACTCTGTTGTTGTTTGTGTCCTTCTTTGCTTCATTTATTCAATGTTCCTGCATTTCTGGCTTTTGGTGTGTGTGTGTGTGTGTGTGTGTGTGTGTGTTTAAGTGGCAAATAATCTCTTCAGTTCTAGTTTTCTTTCTAAAATTGCTTTAAACTGTCCTGTATGGTTGCTCTGTATTGTTAAGCTCAGATTTCCAGGATAGGTCACCCTGGGTTGTATCCTAAGCACCAATGTTCTTCACAACACAATATTCTATTCCCTCTTCCATTTTACCGTAGGTAGAGAATAGTCTTGCATTAATCCAGCGGCCTTTCCTTTGTATTTTAATATCTTTCTCCTGATGGCATGAAGAACTTGTTTCTGAATTGAATTATTATTTTTAACCACTATGTGTCCGGGGGTTTGTAGCTTTTGGCTTTTTTTAAGGAGGTGATATGTGAATTATTTCAACTGTAATTCCATTTTCTAAGTTTAGAATTTCTGGACAGTTCTCTTCTATTACATCTTTCTCTATGATGCTAAGGTTTTTTTTAGTTCTGTCATGGTCTTCTGAGAGAGCTATGATCCTTAGGTTGTCATTGAACACTCTGCTTTTGAGTTAAATATGTTGTGCTTGCACGATGAGCACATTTTCTTTTAATATCCCTGTTTTGTTTTTGTTCTTCTAGATTGTTCTTCACTTTTATGTATCTGAATCCCCAATCTCTTTCTCTCTGTTGTTTCTTGGAGGTTGCCATTGCAGATTTAAGTTTTTCTATTCTGTTCATCCATGCAGGATACAGATTCTGTTCTCATAATTCTCATTCCTCTTTTAAACCACTCAGGCATCATGTATTTTGGTTTGGTGATCTTTCTTACTCACTTTGCTCATCAGTTCTCTGGCCTAATATTGGCAGTTCAGAGCCAGCTTTCTCTATCATAGACAGTTCAGAGCTTTGTAGCATTGGTACTTCCAGGTTGCTGCCCCTAGCAGACTTTTTAAAAAATTTTTGATTAATGGAATAAAGCAAGCATTTCCATGACATAAAATATATGACTGTACATGAAAGTGCAAATCTGCTCTGCACAACTTACTATTTCTTTCAAATATATAACAAAATTATCATGTAAATTTCTTTTTTTCCCTTTTTTTCTTCCCCCCCCCCCACCCTAGAAATGGTTACCATTAGACACAAAAATGTGTGTGTGTGTGTGTGTATTACAGATATATGTAAATTGTTTTATAAATACTTCTGTTTATCAGTTCTTTGGATGCAGATAGTCTTTCTTTATATGTCCTTTATATTTAATTTGAGTATTTATGATAGTCAAAATAATTTGCTCAAAATCGTTCTATATTGTTGTTGCTGTATACAATGTTCTCTTGGTTCTGCTCATTTTTTTCTTCACTATTTCATGCAAATTTTCCATGTTTTTTATTTCCTAAAACCATTGAGCTCATAATTTCTTATAGCACAGTAGTATTCCATCACAATCATATACCACAATATGTTCAGCCATTCCCCAATTTATGGGCATCCCTGCAATTTCTAGTAGGCTTTGCTCCTGAAGGTTGTGTCCAAGTTGGTTGTCAAGCCTTGGGCAAACTTCTGCATCCTTTAACCAGGGGTCTCCACAGCAATGGAAAAAGGGATGGATTACTGTGTTGAAAGGGTGGGTTTTGATGTAAGTCTGTGCCATGTCCTTGGGTCTACTAGTGAAACCACATGACTAGTAGTGGGGGGGGGTAGGGGAACAGTGCTGAATGAGTTCAGGGTTAGTGAGTGTCAGTTTCAGGTTTTTTTTTTAACTTTCTTCAGATTCTGGTTATCCTTGAACTTGGAGTTGGGTTGATGTTACTTTATCTTTGAAGCATAATTTCTAATTTAGAGATGTCTGAGAGGTAGGGATCAGATAAAGTGTACAGTCTGCCATCTTGTTGCTCACATGACCCCCAAAAGTGTGAGGTTGGCTATTTTGACTAATGGCAAACAATTTACAATGTAAGGGGGAAAAGTAGAACAATGGACATCAGAAAAGTATGCAAATTTTGACAATAGCCAGAAACTATGATCACAATGCTTTAGCCAGGCTAACTCTGCTCTGGGCAGATCACTACTGTGTTAAGTCCTAGACAAGACATTTTAAGAAGGGTTTTGATAAGCTGGAGGATAGTGTCCTATGAAAGGCATACAGAATGGTAAGTGGTCTCAAGTTCATGCCATATGAGGATGGGTTGAAGGAAATGGGTTTATTTAGCCTGGGTTATAGCTGTTTCCAAATACTTTCAAGCCTTTCAAGGCTATGTAAGAGGCATTAGACTTGTTTTACCTGGCTCCAGAAAGCATACCTAGGCACAATGAGTAGAAGTTCGAGAGAGACAGATTTAGTCTTGAAGTAATGAAACACTTTCTAATAATTTGAGCTACAAAGTATAATGGGATGCCATAGGCAGAAGTAGGCTTCCCTACCCTGGATGAATGACCACTTGTCAGGGATTTTTAAAAAGTGTTCTTGTTTAAAGAGATGGCTTCTAAAGTCTCTTCCAACTCTGTGATTCTGTTAAACATAACTAGAATTCAACCTACAAATATGGTTATATATACATAATCAGCATAATCAACAACAGCCTTTCCTTCAACACAGATGCCATGTTATCACACAGAAGTTTCTGAATGTCCCTTTCTACACTATCTACTGTACATTAATTTGCCTTACAATACAGAAAATGTCATAGAAAAGAAGAGGAAAAAAGGCTATATCTTTTAAAACTAGGGACATCAGTGGAAGGCTATAAATAAAGTCAATGACTTTAACTCAGACTATGCTCTCTGGATATGATGTGTTTTTTTGTTCTTTTTAAGGAAACTAAAGCATGAAAAAAATTATGCTTCAAAAAGCTAAATACAAAGGAAAAATTATGCTGGAACATAGGCAAGAATAAAATACCCATGATGCGAAATAAGATACAGAAGAGTAGACTTTAAAGTACTGGCGTTTTCATGAAGCAAAGGCATCATTTAAAAATGAGAATGGCCTACAGAAAAGGAAACAAAATATATACAAAGCTGGTGGTCACTTGAATTCCATTGTGAGTGAATTAAACACATTTTCATTTCTTGTCTCCCACTCTCTGAATAGCCTGACCGGACAGGCCAACCCAGCTACTTTGACTCACCCTGAGACATCCTCTTCCATGTCTGGTTCTTTTAGTTTTGGTTTCCATTCATGCTTCTCAGATATTCTGTATAGGACACATTGCTTCACACCCTATCAATCCTTCTCCACCCCTTCTTTGCAACTCCTCTGTACAGACTGATGAGAGTCATGAGAGACTCCTCCCTAAATGACAATGCCCTGCACGTTATCCTTTTATAATTCAGCTGTAGACTTGCACCTGAATTAATGATATTTGACAAGACATTATTTTATTTTATCAACCTAAATATAGCTATAAAGATAATTTTACCTTTAATCTTCATGCCTTTAGGATTCATGTTACAAGAGTCCTCTGGGATAAATAAATTACCATCTTATTCTCTTATGTCAATTCATTGTCAATTGCTGTGTATACAACACACACACCTAAATGGTAAAATCAGTTTTGGGTTTTACCTCCATAAGTAAATAAATCTGTAATCTCATCATTATGGGTACTCTTTTCAATTGTGTAAATTATAACCTTTCTATTCCTTCTCATTCCATGAGATTCTATTCCATGTATTTCCATATGTTCTCAAAAGAAGATCCACCCCATGCACTGGAGTTTTTAGTCTGGATCTTTTAAAATCCAGGGGATACCATTGCAACATCCTAACTGTCTTGTTTCCCCTCACTTTTGCTTTGGCTAGCCTATTTACTTATCTGGTCATATGACTTACCTCACTTCTTACTTCTGGTCCCTTCCCCTATTTCCCAGTTGAAAGCCATTATCGGTAACCTCCTGTAACCTACTTATACCTACCAGGTTTTTCAAGCTATTCCAAGATTCATTTATATATGGCACCAACAAAAGAATATTCATGTTAAAAAGATGAGATTTTGTGGCTGTGATTAATTTGTGATCATTTACAGCAATGAATAGTTTCCCAAACAATTCCTCTTCCTTTCCAATTCTTTTTTTTTTTTTTTGCAATTGGGGTTAAGTGACTTGCCTAGGGTCACACAGCTAGTAAGTGTCAAGTGTTTGGTCTGAGTCTGGATTTGAACTCAGTTCCTCCTGACTTCAGGGCTGATGCTCTATCCACTGCACCACCTCATGGCCCCAGCCTCCTTTCCAATTCTACACTGATCTTTGTCCCTCTGTGGCACCTTTCCAAAATAAGAGGTGTATTTTGAAGGGCCAACTCAATAAGTAACTCATCAAACATTGAATGCTGTGGTTTTTATAAATGATTTTTCTCCAGTACATATGATTGTACTGATGTCTTTCTTTTTTATTTATTTATTTTTAGTTTCAACATTTGCTTTTATAAGATTTTGAGTTCTAAATTGTCCCCCTTCCCAAGACAGTATACAATCTAATGTAGGCTGTACATGTATGATCATATTAAACATATTTCCACATTAGTCAGGTTGTGAAAGAAGAATCAGAACAAAAGGGAAAAATGATGAGAAATAAAAAACAAAAAATAACAAAAAAAGAGGAAATCTGCATTCTACATTCTACATTCTACAATCTACATTCAGACTCCACATTTCTTTCTCTGGATGTGTATAGCATTTTCCATCATGAGTCTTTGGAATTTTCTTAGATAACTGCATTGCTCTGAAGAGCTAAGTCTAACAAAGTTGGTCATCACAATGTGGCTGTTACTGTGTATGGTGTTCTCCTGGTTCTGCTCACTTCACTCAACATCAGTTCATGAAAGTCTTTCCAGGTTTTTCTGAAGTTTGCCTACTCACCATTTCTTATGGGACAGCAGTTTTCCATTACATTCATATACCACAACTAGTTCAGCCATCCCCCAGTTGATGGGCATCCTCTCAATTTCCAATTCTTGGCTACCACAAAAATAACTGCAATGAATATTTTTGTACATGTTGGTCCTTTTTTTCTTTTTTATGTTCTCTTTGGGATACAGACCTACTAGTAGTATTGCTGGATTAAAGTGTATGCCCAGTTTTATAGCCCTTTGGGCATAGTTCCACATTACTCTCCAGAATGGTTGGATCAGTTCACAACTCCACCAACAATGCATTACTATTCCAATTTTTCCCACATCTTATCCAAAATTTAGCATTTTCCTATTTTGTCTTATTAGTCAATCTCATAGATGTGAGGTGGTATCTCAGAGTTGTTTTAATTAGCATTTCTCTAACTAATAATGATTATTTTTTTCATATGACTATACATAGCTTTAATTTCTTCATCTGAAAACTGCCTGTTCATATCCTTTGACCATTTATCAGTTGAAGAATGACTTGTCTTCTTATAGATTTGACTCAGTTCTCTATATATTTTAGAAATGATGTTTTTATCAAAGACACTGGTTGCAAAAAAAAAAAAAATGTTTCCCAGCTTTCTGCTTCCCTTCTAATCTTGGTTGCACTGGCTTTGTGCAAAAAAACAAACAAAAAAAAAACAAAAAAACTTTTTAATTTAATGCAATCAAAATTATCCATTTTGCATTTCATAAAGTTCTCTATTTCCTATTTGTTCATAAATTCTTCCATTCTCCATAGATCTGATAGGTAAACTATTCCTTGCTCTCCTAATTTGCTTATCGTTATCACCCTCTATGTCTAAATCGTGTATCCATTTTGACCTTATTTTGTTATATGGAGTAAGATGCTGGTCTACACCTAGTTTCTGCCATATTGTTTTCTAGTTTTCCCTGCAGTTTTTGTCAAATACTGAGTTCTTATTTCCAAAGTTGCAGTCTTTGGGTTTATCAAACAGTAGGTTACTATACTCATTGACTACTGTGTCTTGTGTACCTAACCTATTCCACTGATCCATCACTCTATTTCTTAGCCATGCACTGGCTTCTTTCAAGAGACTATAGATTCATGGAGGCTACTTTATAGAGTTCCAGGGTGTGATGCAACTAGCACAATATTATCTGTGAATAGGAGTATTTGGAGAACCTTGCTTTCAGTACAGAATCCCTCTTCTCATTAGACTTAACATAATATCCTTCATAAGACTGCAATGTATTTTGAATAAATAAACATTTGCTCACATTAAGCTTCATTTGGGGTTGATATACAGTGGGCTTTTGAAGAAGTTAACTTGGTAGTCAGTCACATCTGTCTTAGTCTTATGTAATTCTGTCACACACAGCAAATGCCAAGCTTGAGGATAGTGATTAGTGCTACATATTGTTTTATCAAGTTAATTCTTTTAAAAACAAAGAATAATAAATAATGTGGGTAATATTTAAAGTGCTAGATAAATATAAGTAATGATCATTTCCTCTAACCTCTCATTCTGTTATATGACAATGGAGATGTAATTTTGCTATGAAAGGCTAATTCTTCCTTTCCTCTGTTTTTATAAAGGATACCCTTGATGTGTGCATAAAACATTATCATAAAGGTTTTGTAGAAATCAGAACATAGAAATACAGATGTTTGCCCCTATCATTTTAAGTGACTTGATTTTGGTAAAATTATCCATGAGAGATAAAATTGCATGGTGGAAGGAGAAACAAACCTTGAAGTCAAAAACTTCTGAATTCAAGCATCATCTCTAACATATACTATGTGATTTTTTGTAAGTTATTTAACATATCAATGTTCCCAAGTACTTCTCTAAGATTATGATTATTGATCATTTTGATATTGTTCAGGTATAACAAGTATTGGTGGGCATTGGTAGAAGGAATTTCCTCATAGTGAGTGCCCTACATTGAGAGAAATCATAGGTTAGCAGAAAAAAAAGTTCATCTGCGACCTTTTCAACTTTGGAGTAAATAAGAAAAATTGTACTTCCTTTGTGAAATACTAAAATTCATTTGTGGGCCCTTTTAATATCATGTCAGCTCCAGCATCAATTTATTTCATATACATATATATATATACACATATATGTATATATATATGTATATATACACACACACATACATATATACATACATACACATAAATACATATATATGGTCATGTCTATCTGCTCTTCCCAATTTCACTTTAAATACTACCCCACTTGCCCACCTTGGGAACTGAAGAAAGCATATTTAAATGTAACAGTTTCACTATCATTGATCATCAATGAATATAGATTGTCATAGAAAAAATGGAATATTTGTTCTATGACATGTTAATTTATTGTCTCCTTTCCAAAATTATCACAAATTTTAGTGGTATGATTGGCATTAGCTACCTCCCCCACCAAGCTATCTGGAGAATCATTTCCCTATCAAATGATTTTCATTGCTTTTGCCAAAAATCTTTGCAATGTAAGTTAAAATAGATATTATAATTTGTAAGTACTCTACTAAATCTGTAATTTCTTTTCAGTATGGTGCAGCAATAAAACTATTGGATTTGGAGTCAAAGGATATGAATTCAAAATTTAACTCTCCCATTTTCTTTCTGTGTGACGTTTTGCAAATCACTTGATTTCTCTGCCCAGTTCCCACCTGTCAAAAAAAGAGAAGCTGTGACCAGATGAAAGTAAAGGTCCCTTCCAGTTCTAATCCTATGAGCCTAGGAAGCTATGAACCTCTGTCAACACTTAGCCCTAGAAGGAGGGGAGAGGGAAAAAGTAGAGGGGCCCAGATTTGTAAAATTCAACTTCTAAACAGAGATAACAAATAAAAAGAAAGGACCTAGCCTCAAGATAAGATGACTAGGTAATCTAAGTCATTATGACCTTCTCACTTTTATATTCTTTAATTTATTAAATGCATCGAAGAGATAATAAAAAATTAGTATTGTTATGGTTGTTAAGTTAGTGTCATAGCATAACGAGAGAAATTAATCACATCAAATAATGCATGTAGGACTTTTCCTTAGTAAGTAAATAACTTAGGGAGATCTTTTCTTTCTTTGGAAGAGCAAAGAATTGGGCTATATGCAAAGTATGGATTATGTTGCACTTAGGAATACCTGTATTTAGGTTTTTATACTACTACTTTAAGGAAACATCAAAAACACAACTGAAAAAAGGAGCAAAATAACAACCATGTAGGGATTATAACAGAGGGGTAGTGTAGTGTAGGGGAGATATAGCCAGCCAGCCTCAGAATTGCTGAGAAAACCAAAGTTTAAACCCTGCCTCTGATATTTATTTACTGGGTGACCATGTGCAAATCCATTAATCTCTAGATCCATTAATCTAGGTGCTCCCAGGCAATTTTCTAAGCTAACAAATTAGTGATGAGTTGCCAGTCTACATCAGTGAAAGGCATTTTCATACCAAAAGTTGCAACATTAATGAAATGAGAAGTTTAAACCAAACCTCAAAACACTACCTCCCAGTAACAACAAATTTGATTAAATTATATCACTATAAATCATATTATCATGATGAAACATATTGATAAAACACCTTAAGTATTTAAAATGCCCTTCAACTCTGCAATGTCTTGAAACAATCTGTCCTGACAAGTTAAACACTTGACTTTCTTTTAAATAAAATGTAAATCTTTAAGTAGGCCAAACTTTGTTGTGCTCTTTGTATAGTAATCTTTGAAAGACCCTCATGCTTTTTGTAGTAAAGTAGAATTAGATACAAAGTAGATGTTCATTGACTAGGGAAGGGCTAAACAAATTGTGCTATATAGATGTAACATAATACTATTGTACTGTAACAAATTATGAACATTCCATATACAGAGAAACATGAAAAAACTCACCTAAACTGAGGCAAAATGAATAAAACAACTAGGAATACAATACACACAGTGACTATAAGCAAATAGAAAGAATAATCACAAAATCAAAATTGAATGTTGTGAAATTATATTGACCAATCTTGGCCTTAAAGAAGAGATATGAGAAGATGTTTTCCCCAGCTACTTTGCAGAGATGGGAGTACAAGGATGTATAAATATATGTGTGTGCATGTACGTATGTGTGTATGTATGTTTGTATAATGTATGTATTATGTGTGAATGTGTATATATGGAGAGAGAAATATATATGTGTGTGTACACACACCCCACATATACATACACACATGAACACACATGCACACACACATATATACATATATATGTATATATAATTGTTGATTGTTCTTTAGTTTTGTTGAACTTTTATTCTTTTCTTCTCCCTTTTTTCTTTGTTTATAAGGGATGGTTCTATGGGATGGGAAAAGACAGAGGGAAATATAGGGGATGCCAAAACAAAAGATATTAATAACTTTTTAAATAATGAAAAAAGAAAGAACTCTAAAGCTTATATATAGAGAGTCCACGACTTACACTTATGAATAACCCATACATACAAACTAGCATCCAAGACTGTCACTCTTCCCCCACCATAAAACCAACCCTTCTATTGGTTTAGAACACAAAAAGACATGATTTATATAGAAAGCCATCTTAATTTACACAAATATATTAATAACAATAATGTATATATTCTACTACTTTACAGTTTATTTAAAAAGTCTTACAAAAGTCTGTAAGATAGATATTGTAAGTATTATCAGCATTTTACAGACAAGTTAACTCAAGCACAGAAAGGTAGACTCATGTACGCAATATCAAAGTGTGGTTTTGTGATTTGGAAGGCCAATCCAGTTCTTCTAATGAAAAATCTAGTGCTCCAACCACTCTACAACACTTAGAAGTAGACAGTTAATAAGCAACAGGTACATAGCAGTCTCTACTCTTTGATAATTAAGAATGGTCAAGGGAATTAACTCTCTATCTTAAATGCAAATGGATTAAACTGAGTTTTATCGACTGGCCTGAGAACTCAGCCACCATATAACAAAGAATAGGAGAAAAACTCATTTTGAAAAGACCTCAGCAGTCATCTAGCCTAACTCATACATTAAGAAGCATCCCTACAATAACACAATTGATAAATGGTATACTAAATGAGGATATAATACCATACCATTATTTCTATGGGAAAAAATAAGTTTCAAGTTCAAAACAACTGACAAATGAGTTTTTGAAATAGCACTCTTTGTAGGTTAATCAAAAGGAATAAGCCTTCACTTATTGACACAACATTGCTATCCCTTCGTATATAACTTGGCCTATCAATTCTACTATTTTTTTTAATCAGATCTGTGATTTCACTGGTATAAGGAAAACCTGGTGAGGAGCTCCTTCTGCCAAGTAGAACAGCAGATGCTCTGCAACTAACAGACAGCCTTAGAGAGTTGTCTGGGAGATGTTGAGAGGTTAAGTGATTTGTCTAGGGTCACACAGCCTATTATATTTCAGAGGAGAGACATGAATACAGGCTGTCCTGACTAGGTGGCTAGCTTTACACTATAATGTTTTTCTCCAGCTGATTATGTTTTGATAACTATTGTCAATTACATAGCATTTTAAAGTTAACAATATTTATATTTATAGAATGTATATATGTGTGTGTATATATGTATGTATATGTGTAATACTTATAATAGCTACTTCACAGGGTTATCTGAGACTTAAATAAAATTATATATATGCACTATTTAAATATATAAATTTATCCATATATAGAATCAAATGAGATTGTACATATAATATATTCATTTGTATATTATGCATTATGATTTATATATTATAGATGTATTGTATGTATAATATTTAAATATAAATATATATAGGCTCAAATGATATTTTATATATAAATAGCCATTAATGTACATATTTATGTATTATAGTTTATTATAAATATGTTTATCTGTGTCTACATATACATACACACATGCACATATGCATATATACACACATATATAGATATTTAGATATATAGATATAATCTCACTTAAATCTTGCAAGGACCCTATGAGGCAGTTATTTTAGATATCATTATTCATACTGAACAGATAATGAAACTAGGCCTCAGAGAGTTAAACTGAGTTTCCAATGGGGACTCAACAGACAACTAACAGTTAGAGTCAATATTCATCTGTTGCTCCCTCTTTTCTCCAAGTTTTGAGCTCTTCTCATTATACCACACTGCCTTACTACCTCTTCAAAGACTATTTTATGTTTCTCCTATAAATGTGCCTCATTAAATCATGTATCTTACAGATTATGATTTCTTAGTATGCTTTTTATCCTTAAAATATAATTGCCCACACATATAGAGATGGATTGCTTGTTAGTGATAAGTAACAGAGAGCAATGGACAGAAGATGTCCATATGGCTTGTTGGACTGGTGAAGAAATGGCTCCCAGTATTCAAACACTTATCTCTAAAAAGGATGCTCTGGGAAATGCTAGAATTGGGGTCATAAGGACTAGGTTCATATATTAGCTTTGCCAATTCTCACTTGTTTGACTTTGGATAAGTCACCAGACCTTTTCAGGGCTTCATTTTCTTCAACTGGAAAATGAGGGAGTTGATTAGATGCCTTTAAGGCTGCTTTTAGGTATAATTATATGATTCCCTATGATTATTAGTTTCTGTAATGTCTCTGGTTCCTACTGGCAGCCTCTGAGGAGCCAGATAAGCACACTCCTTAGAATAATGCCTAGCACATAGTAGGATTTTAAAAAAATGGACATTATATTATACTGTATGGCAATACAGTGCATTACATTGAAATGCCCTGTACTTTACTGTACTATACCATACTGTATTGTATTATATTAAATTGTATTTTCCTCCCATGTATGTAACTATTTCCAAAGTTTTGGCATAATTGAATTAAAATACAACTATCACTTCAGCAGCATTTTCTAGTAAGAGGGTTTCGATTCGTAGCTCTTACCCTGTTGCTTGGGAACACCACAGTGCTCAGCAGTAAAGAAGAGAAGTGACATTCAGGAAAAGCAAATAGGGACCAATTTTTTTTTCTGTTTCTCTTTTCCTTTGGAGCTGCTGTGTTTAGGGGGAGAGGGGAGTTGGAGAGAATGTGGTAGTGAGGAAAACATGAGGAAGACCTAAGAAGCCAAGATATTCAGGAAAGTTGATGTTAAAAGAAGAAAACTTATTTAAACCCTCTTTGATTTTTTGTTTTTTTTTTAAGGATTCACTGATATATAATTCATTTAGATTTACACAAATGATTACACAAGCTGAATGAAAAAGAAAGGGGGGTTGGGGAGCACTTGTAAATGATACTGCTCTCAAGCTGTTCTAGTATGTCAGTGTAGTGCTTATCACTGAGAAAAGGCTGAATGTTTCTCATTTAAAGATCCACTTCAAGGATCAGATTGTGGAAAGTCAAAAAAAGAATGTTTGTCTCTTGTTCAAAGAACTTTTGTGCCATTTATTCTAAAGCATGAGTGTCACGCTGCTATCCCTCCCCTCTTAAATCCCAAAGTCACCACAATAAGACATCTGTAGGCCATGAGCAAAAGCACCTTCTTAGTTTCACCTCACTCTTATCACTACCAAAAAAAAAAGTTTCCTGTGCTGACTTTATGTTTCTTTGCAAATGGTAGAATGACCAGAATTTAAGGCTGAGAGGAAGCTTCAAACTATCAATAACCGTATTTTTTAAATACTACAAATAACAAAATTAGAAAAATACAAATTAATGCGACACTGAAATTGTACCTGGCACCTATCTGATTGGCAAAGTTAGCAGAGAAAGGAAAATGGCATTTTGGAGGGACCACAGGAAAATGGGCACATCAATGTACTGTTGATGGGGCTATAAATTGATCCAGTCATTCTGGAAAGCAATTTGGAATCATGAACCAAAAAGTTACTAAATTATATGTATCCTCTGATCTGGTAATACTACTACTAGACCTATATCCCAAAGAGATCAAAAAAAAAGGAAGAGATCTAGATGCACAAAAATATTTATAGCAACTCTTTTCATGGTGATCAAGAATTAGAATTTAAGGAGGCCCCAACAAACTGAGGAATGGCTGAACAAATTATGGTATGTGAATGTAAATAAATGCTATTTTACAATAAGAAATGATGAAGGTGATGCTTTCAAAGAAACCTAAGAAGACTTGTATCAACTGATGCAGACTGAAGTGAAAAGAATCAGGAGAAAAAATGTATATAATAGTAATAGCATTGTATTTGTAGTAGCAATTATACTAATGTTCTACTACTGCTGCTGATGATGATGATAACTAACACGAAGATAGCCACTACTGTGTGCCAGGCACTGTACTAAGTGCTTTCCAAATATAAAGACTGAAAATTTGGGAATATTTAATAACTCTGATCAACACAATGAAAAACTATGATTATAGAAAAGTAATGATAGAATTTGTTATCCTGTCAGAGAGGTAATAAGAGTCATGGTGTAGATTGAGGGATTTTTGGATATGGCCAGAGTGGGAATTTCTTTTGCTTGACTGTGAATATGTGCTACAATGGTTTCTTTTCTTTTTTTTCTTTTTAATGGGGAGGTGGAAGGAGGAAAAAATAGATTTTTTTTCAATTTTGAAAACAACTTTTTTTTTAAATAGTGCTATCTTTTTTTTTAATGGGGACAGGGAGAGAACAAGGACAATTTATTTCTTTGTTTGCTTATAGCATTATAAATATCCCAATATGTCACCATGATTCTCTCTAATGCTTCATCTGGGGCTGTCTGTTCAGGTTTTCATTTTTCATTTAATATTAACATGGAAAAAGAGAAAATGGGAAGACCTGGGTTCAATTCTTGCCTTACAGCCTTCCTAGAAGGGTCATGTAGGTCTTTAAAACCTATCTTCCTCATCTGTAAGAATGGGGATAATAATAGCACCTATGGTATAGGTTGTTATAAGGACCAAATAAGATAATATATGTAAAGCCTTACGCAATTGTGACTAGGTACCATTACAATAGCTGTTTAGATAGATAGATAGATAGATAGATAGATAGATAGATAGATAGATAG